>NC_056728.1:1856671698-1856806698 GCF_019279795.1 Protopterus annectens | reverse complement strand
GTTGCCTCTTTGCCAAGACCAGGGCATAGTGAGCATGCCTCCTTCTGCCTACTGGGGCAGGCTCAGGTTGTTCATGTAGCTGGTGAGTACTGCAAGGCTCCACCGGATGTGTCCAGGTACTGGAACCATGACTTGAGCATCCAAAACACATGCTCTACTATAATTCTGGTCTGTGCATGTGTCTCATTATGGAGTTCTTGCTCGGTTGTGTGTGCATTTCTGATGGGTGTTATCAGCCACGGCTCCAGTGCGTATCCAGCATCCCCCACTAGGTGACTGTGAGGGATGTCCTCATTGGCAAATCTCTGGTACAGCTGCATCAGATGCCAGATGTAGGAATCATGATAGCTTCCAGGGCAGCCAGGGCACACATTCATTATTATGCCCTGGGCATCGCACACAACCTGGTAGTTGATGGAGGGGAAGCCCTTGTGGTTGATGTAGATCCTACACCGCTCACCGGGTGGTGCTTTGATGCATATGTGTGTGCAGTCTATAGCACCCACTACCTCAGGGTATTCTGCTGTTTGGTGGAACAGTTGCATATTGCTGTCCAACGCTTCACGGGTGTTGGGGAAATATACATGCTCACCGACAAATGCTGACATGGCACCCAGGAACTGGTAGAGTACCCTGGATGCTAATGCCAGTGAGATCCCCATAATATCCCCAGTTGGCCTTTGGAATGTACCTGTAGCTAGTATTCTTAGGCCTACACATACCTTGGTATCCACTGGGATGGGTTCCCCTCTGTTAGTTCTGTGTGTCAGGCGTGGCCGGCACAGCTCAATAATTTGCTGTAGAAAGTCCCTATCCAACATATAGCACTCCACTATCTACAGCTCATGTAGCCCCTGGTAGGTTACCCTGGGTCTGTACACTCTTCTCTGTCTCCTCACTGTGGGTTGGTCAATAGCATTCACATCCTCACCATCCTCAGCATTCTTCCACAAGTTGTTGTATGATAGGTATTGCAGCCCCTGTCATTTTGCTGTTGTGAGTGTTAAAAGTTCCCCACTTGTTTACACCAGTGGTGTAGAGTGTGGGAAAAAACAGAGGGGAACTTGTTTGCATAGTTTATAGTAGTGTTCTGGCCTGGGCTGGCCTGCTGCCTGTGTAATTGGCTGATTCTGATACATTTCACCTGTCAGCTATGCTAGTTCTCCTTGGTTACCTTCCTACTGCTGTTTTACCATCCCATTGCCTTCCTGTTTGAGCTCGGGGGTGCGCCACGCAAACAGACTGCTCAAATTTACACAGTGCTGCAATTTCCTGGTTTAACTTTCTTTTTTAAATCTTTAAAACCCGGTGCGCACCACGTACACCTGCTTAGGCAATGTAAAGAGTGCTAGGCAGATTCAGACACACCCTCTAGCTTAGCTGTGCTAAGCTATGAGCAAACCTGAGCCACAGGGCTCCAATCCACTTAGAGTATGCCTTACACACACCCCCATGATGTCAGCTAACTCCTAGGCTTGCACCAAGCTATTCCTACTCTTACACTGTTGGGACCTGACTAGCAAGCTGAGGAAAACTGGGATTCACTATCATTCCCCTCATTTGCATAGGATTGCCTGCTAATGCATAGTTACATGTCTCACACTGAGCCTCTCCCCTTAGCAACCACTACTCACTGGCCATGTTGTCTTCTGTCTGCCATTGCCTTGCATGGCAGAATAGTGATTTTAGTTAGAATGCTTAATTTAGATTTATTTTGTTATCCCCTCACCGATCCTGTTTGTGCGCCACTGCCCTACGCTTAAACAGCCAAGATTGTCTAAAAAAAATAAAAGTAGATTTTTTTTTTGGCTGTTTGCAATGCCAGTGGCCTTAAACATGGCCATTGGCATACTTCCTAACTGATATGCAGCCTTTATTTGGAGCTGTCACAGCTCCATTTTGGATTTTGCAGAAATGTACTCGGTTACTAACAGAGTACATTTCTGCAGATTGCACTAGTCCTGCAGAGCCGGTTGCAAGCTTCCTGGATCGCAGATTCACCTCATTTGCATGGGTTTCTCCTGCAAATGGGGTGATTTGTATACAGGGGCTTAGTCCATGCCGGATTAGTACAGGAGCGCTCGTGCACTCCTGGATTGCATGGCAGACATATTGCCTGCTAGAGCTCCTGCACTGATCTTGCATGGCATGCAAGGCATAGAGAATCTGGGGGAATGTCTTCACCTTCAGTGTTTTTAGGCAGACCAAAGATTCTTATGTTGTTTCTCCTTTCCCTGTTTTCTAAGTCATCTATTTTGTTAAGCAGCCATGTATTCTGTTTAAGCAGAAATTCTTTTTGGAATTCTTCCTCTTTAAGTCTTCCTTCAATGTCATTTAGAGAAGTCTCTATATTTGTTACTTTTGTATGGTGTTACTGTAATAGTTCCTTAAGAGTATCCGTCTGTTTTTGAAAATTTAATTTGAGTTTTTTTAAGTCATTTTTAAAGACATCCATCTTCAGAGATAGTTCCTGTAAGGTAGATGTCATCAATTGCAGTTCTTTTTTCAAAGTAGCTTCTGGGTGAGAATTCCGTGAGTTGTTCATATTCAGTGACTCAGTATATCTCCAAGTTACTTGACAGGAACATTTTTGTATATCTCCACCAAAATTGATATTTATGTAGTTTAGTAGTTTATCTATAGATTTATGACATTTTAAACTTGAAAATAATAACATTTTTCTACATTATTATACTATTTTATGGAGCTCTCAAAATTTACTGCTTTTAGTTGGCCATCTAGGCTCCGCCCCTGATTTTAAGATTCTGACACTTCCCTACTGTGTCCTTTACTATCTGGGTCCTGTTTTTTAACAGGAGTCTTTTTAGCCTACTGTGCTCTGGTCCTTAGGACTGGATATATTCCTTGATTCAGGTATCTGACTATGAGGCTACCTACAGAAGGCCTCTTAAGTACCATCTGTTTAGGAAAGTTTGTATAAATCATCCTTGGGTAATACTTCAGTTTTTCAGTTTTCGGAGTATCCATGGTAAACCAAAAGGAGCCAAACTAAGAAAATACAAAGCGAACTGGACGACCAAGAAAGTAAAAGTAAAATTTTATTGAGCGCTTTCGTCAATTTTTAACTTTGACTTCTTCAGAATAAAATCAAGTTACACACTGAGTCTTATATAACCAGTGCAATAAATCAATTAAAAAGACTATAAAAAGTACATCCACTTTTAAAGGTACAGGCTCCCTTAATGCATTTTACTAGCAAGTCATGAAAATTTTGACCATAGGTATTAAATCTCTTTGTAACTATATTTTCATAACCAAAAACAAATAAAATCAATAACATTCTTGTAATGGTTGTAAAAAAACATGGAATATTTAAATTCAGAAGTCTGATTTTAATTTTAAAAAGCTGCTAAGTGAAACCATATCATGGAGCCCTGAGCTAGTGGTGGCATTGACCCTCAATTGCCACAATAGTTCTTTATACTCCAGTAAATGGTCAATAGGGCCGCTCCTTTCAGCTATGATGATCTGTTCAAGAACTATAAACTTGAAATAGTGACCTGGGTGAAGGTTGATATTTTTGGCTACTGCATTTGTAATATTACATTTATCTACATCATAAATATGTTGATAAATGCAGGTTCTAAAAGCATTTTTGTTTTTTCCGATATATAAGCACATACAGGTGTGACAAATGCTGGCATAAATGACTTTTTTGCTGCCACAATTATATTTCTGAAATAATCTAACCCATCCATAACCTTTGAGTAAAACCCTGTCTCCCTCTAATATATGCTTACACTGCATGCACTGCCCACATTTAGTCATTTTTCCCAGTCTGCTGGTGGTACTATTACATGGATTTCTTTCAAGGATATTCTTGATGCTGGTGTCCTTTCTGTAAACCACTACGGGGGCTTCACCAACCTTCTGACCTGTGCTTTCATCACTGTTGAGAATGAACCAGTTTTTGAAAACAATGTCCCGAATCAGTGGGAACTGTGGGGTGTATGTGAGGTCTCTCACAGTCAAGGACTTATTTAGTGTCATTCCCCACAAAGAAGGCATTGAAATGTTTTATGACTTCCTATGTCAACAGACCAAGTTTCCACACACCAAAATACTTACATTAAGGACATTAATAGAACTTGTGTTGGAGAACAGTTTTTTGACTTTCGAAGGTCATTTATTTAAACAAACCACAGGGGTAGCTATGGGGGCAGGGTATGCACCAGTTTTTGCCAACATTGTTGCGACTCAGTGGGAACTGTGTCAAGTTTTTTCACCTTCAGGGATGTCCCATTGTATGTTTTACGGTCGTTACCTGGATGACATCCTCTTTTTCTGGGATGGAGACCGTGACCAGTTGCATGAATTCTTACTGTTCCTCAGTTCAAGCACTACATTCCTGAAATTCTCCATGGAAACGAATTGTGACTCCATTAGTTATTTAGATATCAGAATTAGCAAAGACTACATCAATAGCATATTTTTCTCCACCATCTATCGCAAACCCACATACTCAAACTCCCGTCTCCATTTTGAGAGTGGGCACCCTGTGCATCAAAAAAGATCCTTAGTCAAAGGCCAGGGGGTGAGACTAGCCCACATGGTTAGCAGGATGGAAGATTTCCAGAAGGAAAGGGATGTTTTATTGAGTATGCTTTTAAGAAGAGGATATTCAAAAGAATTTGTTACACCTTTGTTGGAAGAAGTTACTAAAAAGAGATTAGAGGGACATTTCTATTCCTTACTAGGAATGGATATTACCAGACTGTGTGCACCGTTGGAGAACAGTAACAACCATACTGATCATTTTTACAATGGGCTCATCCTCACATACACCCCACAGTTCCCACTGATTCGGGACATTGTTTTCAAAAACTGGTTCATTCTCAACAGTGATGAAAGCACAGGTCAGAAGGTTGGTGAAGCCCCCGTAGTGATTTACAGAAAGGACACCAGCATCAAGAATATCCTTGAAAGAAATCCATGTAATAGTACCACCAGCAGACTGGGAAAAATGACTAAATGTGGGCAGTGCATGCAGTGTAAGCATATATTAGAGGGTGACAGGGTTTTACTCAAAGGTTATGGATGGGTTAGATTATTTCAGAAATATAATTGTGGCAGCAAAAAAGTCGTTTATGCCAGCATTCGTCAGACCTGTATGCGCTTCTATATCGGAAAAAACAAAAATGCTTTTAGAACCCACATTTATCAACATATTTATGATATAGATAAATGTAATATTACAAATGCATTAGCCAAAAATATCAACCTTCACCCAGGTCACTATTTCAAGTTTATAGTTCTTGAACAGATCATCATAGCTGAAAGGAGCGGCCCTATTGACCATTTACTGGAGTATAAAGAACTATTGTGGCAATTGAGGGTCAATGCCACCACTAGCCCAGGGCTCAGTGATACGGTTTCAATTAGCAGCTTTTTAAAATTAAAAGTAGACTTCTGAATTTAAATATTCCATGTTTTTTTTACAACCATGACAATAATGTTATTGATTTTATTTGTTTTTGGTTATGAAAATATAGTTACAAAGAGATATAATACCTATGGTCAAAATTTTCATGACTTGCTAGTAAAATGCATTAAGGGAGCCTGTACCTTTAAAAGTGGATGTACTTTTTATAGTCTTTTTAATTGATTTATTGCACTGGTTATATAAGACTCAGTGTGTAACTTGATTTTATTATGAAGAAGTCATAGTTAAAAATTGACGAAAGCGCACAATAAAATTTTAGTTTTACTTTCCTGGTCGTCCAGTTCACTTTGTATTTTCTTAGTTTTCAGAGTATGTTTTGGAGAGGGCATTTAGAAACCATTTGTTTGTTTATTTATTTATTTATTTATACACATAATTTTTGCACTGCATACATTCTCTGTGATTAATTAACACTACTGCTAATGTGTTATTCTAATTGTTATATGGCTACATTTAGGCGTTTCTTTACTCTACATAAATGAACACTCCTTGTCTATCCCCTCCTACTAGGTCTCAACTGGTAGTAAGGCCTTTCCAGTTCTGAATAATAATACCAAGAATTACTACTGACCTTTGATCTTATCTGTTCAAATTATTTTCTTCTGTCTTTGAAATTAAATCCTTCCTCTCTTCTAAAGTTCTCTGATTTGAGACTTTACACTTAATTACCTTCAGCCTTATATTTCTTTCTCATATAAACATTGTAGAACTTCAGCAATGAAGTTTATGAAAATCTTTTGTTCTGTATTAAGCATGTAATCACGGCCGGCCTTAGGCATAGGCAAACTAGGCAACCGGCTAGGGCGCCGTACAGTCCGATCAAATAAAGGACGCAATTTTATTTATTTATTTAAATGATTTATTTTTTTTTAATCCAGTCTGGGTTTGTGCTGTTCTCGGTGGGACACTGTCCGTAAAACGGAGACTGCCTGTGTGAACTTGCATATAATTTCAATAAATCAGTAATGCAATACTATTATTTAAAAAAGAAAGAAAGTCCTGATATTTAAATGTAGTTTCCTCTGACCACTCAGAGCAGTGTTTTCCTAAAGAATCACACCAATACTGTAATACCGCATGACCCTTAGCAAGCCAATCAGAAGCGAGGGGCGGGTTGCCATTGGCTCCACTCACTGGGATGTTAGACTTCCCTGTTATTATTTGTGTAACAAGAAAATCATGTAAACACACGTGTGCACACACACACACACAGACACACACACACACACACACACACACACACACACACACACACACACCCACACCGGAAGAACTCATCCCAGACATATGACATCTCCAGAATGCACTGAATTAAAATAAATCAACTTATCCTCCTAGAATGATCTCAAAGGACAATTTCTGATGGTTCTGAAGTCGAGTGATGGTTTGCATACAATGGTAATGGCAATGAACAGCTCCTGTTAGGTATTTGTGTTGGTGACCTCAGATCACAGAACATATTAACATTGATCCAGATATTTTCTTCTCTTAAAAATAATAAAAGTTGTGAATAAGCAAATAATAGCTAAGCCTGTTCTCCCATTTCACTTAATTTCTGTGCTTAGTTCTCTGGAGTAGTAAAATGCTGAGTGCAGATGACCAAACAGATAGATAAATACATACATACAAGTAGACTGTCTACACAACCAGGTAGTGGTAGAAAACACGAGTTCTGCATCCCTCATGGAGATGACTATGTACTGGATGGCCAGACGTACAATGTGTTGACTCTTCTAATTAAGCCATGTCACCAGTGGTAACTACTGATATTATAAGCTCTGTTTAGGGCTTGCTTCTTGGCAGGTTCTGTCATGTTTGATCACAGCATCTTAGCTGTTATAGAGGTACTGACTCTGATGACGAAAAATATTTGCTTTCCTCACTCTACTCATTCTTCCACCTGCTGGATAAACTACACTTCAGATAAGTAAAAGGTTTATTTTCCCACCACTCGTAAGAGTTGTGTTATGTTTCACTGGTCCTTCCACTGTTGTTGCCTGTTTTGCCCTTTTCTCTTTGTGAAGATTCGTCTAGTCATACTCAGACCTCTCTGTGAAAAAATGTACTTCTTCATATATCCCTTTTTACAAGATCACTTATAGAAGAGGTGTTCAGGCACACTGGCATAATTTCTTCATATTTGCATACTAATTAAAACAAATTTGCTACCACATCAAATAATTATCTGATTGTTTAAAGGGAAAGGGCACATCCACACATTCAAAGAAGTTCTTAAAATTGCATACATGCTGTAAATGCTTGCATTTGCTGCTGAGACAAATTAATTTCATCTTACAGAACATTCCATGGTATATTTCCCTCCTACATTAAAGGACTTCATACAGACTGGGATTTGTTTAAATCAGATTAGTTAAGCTCATTACTTTACATAATTTGTGAAGGTTTTGACTTGCACTATTTGCAATCTGTTTTTGTCATGTATCGGCTGTGGCAGTTTAATTTGAAAGTCACTAGTTTTGGGAAGATTAAGACGAAAAGAGATATAATTTAAGTCAAGAGCCAGGTGCAGTTAAAATGTATGGCAACAATGCATGCAGATGTCTTTTACGCTTTTACTGAATCTTTTCACGTTTAACACACTGCAGTTTTAAAAAAAAATATTTAATATGGGACCCAAGTCCTGCCACCAGCAGGCAAAGGGCAAGCTTCCTGTAAATCCCCTCCTCACGAATAGACGTATTCGACGTTCTATTACCTAGCTTTTAGCTAATTGGCTGGAGGTGCCTGTTTTCCATTCACGTACATTTGTCTACATTCTGTGCTGCACATGTCATGGCGACAGATGACAGTATCACTGGCCCTAAGATGACAGCAGTGATTCCAGTGAAGCAGACTACAGGTGAGTGTCTTTATTTTCATGAGCTTTACTTGGGACGTTTAGGAGGTGGAGCGCTGCAGGAGCATACACTTCCGGGATGTGAATATTTACATTTGGCTTGCTGGTTCTGTATACATTAGATAAAGTCAGCTGTGATTTTGCCTTATATTATTTTCTCCCTGTCCATCACAAAATTAAATCAGTTGAAAATGCCAGTCATTAGCTTTGCAATTCCATATGCTAGAAAATACATTGATTCAAAACCTGTTGTGCTATTAATTTTACATAAATTAGAATAGTATTTAAAACGTTCCCTGATCTGGAGGGTTTGTCCGGAATTCTTGAGCAAGAAGTTTAGAGGAATGAATGCACTTGCATCCATCTTAGAAAATAGTAATCCAGGTTTGCATCAGTTTTTTTGTTAGAGTTAAAACATTCTATTTTGATAAGAGGTGTGAGAATGTCTCTGTTTTGCAGGAATATAGCTATTAAAAATATTCACTTAAAACATTAAAGTAGCTTTGGGTAGGCTAAGGTGGCTTGTAATTGTTTTTTTTTAATTAATTTTATCATTTTGACAATGTTTACGTTTATACACTTTTTTTTTCCTAATTTTTTTTAGATATTTGTTATGGATGTATGACATATGATGGGGAGTACACCTTTAAACAACAAGCAGATATATGGATTCAGGATGGAGTGGTGGGTTATTTAAACTAGTTAAATATTATATTCAGTTGAGATGATCTGTTGAAATTCCAAGTTGTATGGGATGAAAGTGCTTATCAGTTTTATTGTTTTCATTGTTTGATTCATGGTAATTTATTAAAAGTTTTGTAGCCTGTCTTTACTGTCTTGGTTTCATTTAGGAGTTTGTCGTCGAGATCTTTTGTGCTTGTGTTTATTTACAGTAGTTATTTGGCCAGGGTTTGATACTTCCAGTTTCTAAAGGTGCACCATGCACTAGATGTGAGTCTATTTTCAGGAAAAAAGTGTTGTGATTGCTCTCCGCAAGCTAGTGTAATGCAAATCAAAAACACCCAATTAGGTTAGACTGCTTCCAGAGTCAGACCATTCCAGTAGTAACACAGACCAGGCATACAACAAATGTTTGTGTTTCTTCCTACTTAATGTAGGGTTTCAGGTGTGTCTTCTGTGAAATGTGGCACAGCTGTTTGTAGGGTTATTTTCTGTTGGTGGTGCTTTTGGATTTAAACAGCAGTATAGAATGGTAAGGATATCAAAAACTGTCCAGTTTTGTGCACTTGTGATAGTACAAAGGTTGCAGAGAAGATGGCATCTGGAGTAAGTGTTTACTTCTCTTGCATTAAGTGAATGCACCTGAGTCTTGTTCAGCCATTGTCTGTGAATGTTTCATTTGTCTTCTCTCCGGGTTTAGTTATAAATGGGTGATGTGATCATGACAGTGCTGCTTGCACATCTTTGGTTGCTTGCAAATATGTGGTTGTTGCAGTTTACCGCTTTCTCATCTGTCTTATTTTGACTCCAGATTTTGCTCCATCCCTCTTAATACCTCCTAAAACTGGCAACTTTTCAAAAAAAAAAAGGTGAATTACATTTAATAAATAATTATGATAATGCAACCAAGAAGCATAAACAGGTAGATAGAAGCATAAGTGTTTTGCTGAAAAACTAGTGATTAATTTAAAGAAATAGCATGCAAACTGAGTAGGAAAATGTAAACGTGTCTCCCTTTGCTTTTTGTCATTCCAGTCCTGATACAGAACGACCAAAAGTTATATTCAAGGCAGGGGGACTGTGAAATGTAACAATCAAAACATTCTTCAATAAATGTCCTGTAATCAAAAGGACAAAGCCTTATATGCCTGACTGAATGGTACCTGCCAGCTGATGGCACAGCTTTGGGCACCTGCTGGGACTGCATTATGTCATAAAGTGTGTGTGTGTGTGTGTGTGTGTGTGTGTGTGTGTGTGTGTGTGTTTCAGCTGGTTCTGATTTTTGATCTTATTACTTTTCAGATGAACTCTGGTATTAATTTTGGACTTAACTTTTGGAAAATGCTTGGTAATGCAAAATCCATTACAGCAGAAACTGATTTTCATACATTTAAAAAAATTGAAGGATATAACTGGAGAGGCTTTCATGGGGCGTGACCTATCTGTGGGTCTGGCTCAAATAGGGGTGTGTCATGAGTATGGTGTGGGTGGGGCTTAAGGGGCGCTGGAGCACTACTTCGCCTAGGACGCCATTTCAGCTAAGGCCGGCCCTGCATGTAATGTTAGTTGTACTTGCAATATTTTTATGTACTTGTCTGTGCTTACCTGAATCACAACTGAAAAGTGTTTATCTGAATCAATAAGTTCAGATGGGGGACAAAAGAATAAATGGAATTAAACAAAAGAAGTAAAAAATCAAAGAAATCATGACCTTATAAGAGCCATAAGTGAATATGGTGAATTAACTGGTAATATGAACAAAATCTTGAGAACATCAAATATAAATGGGTAAAAAGGAAAATGCTAAATACATGGATAAGGCAAAAAATAGGAGAAAGTAAGGCAAAAATCTGAGCTAATGAGTACCAATGGCCACGGCTAGAAAATATTGACTGAACTAATAAACTGTTGGAAGAATAACATCATGATTATATTGCAGTGCAAACAAAAACATGACTGGCATAATCTTACCACAATATAAAGCTTATAAGCAGATAGGAAGGCTAAAGAATGTCCGTAACTCTGAATATAAGGGAATATATCAAATAAATGGAACAGATGATTAAACAAGAAAGTTAGAAAGAAGTCTGAGCCACAATGGAGAATGAAAATACCATTGCAATCCTCAACAGTCATTTACAAAATTCCTTCACAACTTACATGGAGAAGGTTTAGAAATGTTGATGGTGTCTGTAGGGTATTGGAGTGAGGAAAGGAATTGTTGAAAGGTCAATCAATTATTCCAGAAACTGAATGAACACCTTAGCTACAGCAACATGCATCTGTATGGTCATTTTTGATATAAGGACAAGTACCAGACAGACTAGTGCAACCATATTAATAATGAGCAGTCATGGATGTGATGCCTCAAATGTAGAGGTAGAAAGGACCTCATAGCTTAACTAGGGTAGCAATTTGTGAATAAAAAGTTCCCACTGTGGCTTATTATCACCTTAACTATAGAGTTGTTGCAGGACCTTAGAGATGAAATGACCCAGCCATTTGTAAATGAGTAAGTCTCATTTACAAATGGCTTAACTATAGATTTGTAAAACATCATCAAAACTGAAGATTTCTGGATTTTGGAAGGTAGCAATTAAAAAAAAAAACGGTGCTGCCTCAGACAAGCCTGAGCAAAGAGGCAAGAAGGGGATATGAAAGAACAGAGGGAATAGATCAAGAATGACATCACAAAAGCAGCTAGTCTTTGGGTGAAACTGAAACAAATACAAAGAAGAGAAGGACAGTTAGAAAAAAATACAAAAACACATAAGGCAAAAGACAAACAGCCATATGAGATGAAGTAGAATAAAGCATGGAGGGCAATAAGAAAAAAAATCCCAGACTGAAGATACAATGATCAGTTCAGTAAAGGATAAAAATGTAAACCTGTAAATGCATAAGGGAGCAAAGAAAGACAACTGGTGGGATAGTAAAGCATAACAAAATGGATTGGACGGGTACAAAAAGATGATGAACACATAGAGCAGCTTTTAGAATGGTTCAGTCAATGGTATTAAATCAGAGTTGGATACAACCTACATAGATTGTAGTACATGATTCCAGGCTGTGCCACAAACAAGTTTGTTGCACAAAGTAGCAAGAAAATGAGTCCATGGATATTACAAGACAGAAAGCATGCAAATAAAAGTATGGAAACCAGTGGGATCTTAAATGAGGCCTTTCCTTTTCAGTGTTTTCATAACTGACCCTGCAGAAGGACTGTAAAGGAAATTGTTTCCTTTTTAGAAATTTCCTCAAATATATTCAACATAGATGCTGCTCATGAAGGCAGAGAAAAGATGACTGGAGATATGGCAGAACTGGAGGTAAGCTGTAAATCAAAATAATACAAATGGAAAGGAAATGCTCACAAATTGACTGCAAAACTGGATAAACAACATAAATTGTAATAGTAAAAAGAGATTGTGGGTAGTAAGAGCAAGTAACCTAAAGATATACAAGCAAAGCTGTTGAAAAAGTGAGATTTATAGGAAAAGGCAACATCAGAAAATATTTTTAGTATTCATATATGCAGTTCACAGTTTAAATACTGTGTATAATTCTAGAGCTTTCACTTTTGTAACAACATCGAAGGTATAGAGATAATCAGATGGAAGAATGAATGTGCATGGTTTGTGCTCAAAGTTTTATTAAACAAAAGGACTAGATAAGTTTAATATTTGCAGTCCGAAAGAAAAGAGGCAAAATGAGACATGATGGAATATTCTGTACAGACCACAAATTTGTAGAGTCCAAGTGGTTATCATATAAAAAAAAATCAGAACAAGAAGACAGTTTGAGAAGTCAAAGTTACTGGTCAAAGGGTGACATGAAAAAAATGGTATTTCAAAGAAAGAGTGGTGTGTGACTAAAATGGTCTAAATAATAAGGGACTCAGGTGGAAAAAAGTTGAATTCATTCTGTGTGAAAAGCATGATGCACTCATGACATATGTAAGCTTCTGCTTAAAGAACTTAGCTGTTTATCAAAAAGCAGCGAAATGGGTATTAAGGGTAAGTCAAGGATATCATTGTCTGCCATCAGAATCTTTATTTTACATCAGACTATACTAGACTTGGATAAGGAAAGGTCTGGTAAACAAATGAATGCTTACTGATTCAAGAATGTGGCCCCCTACCATCTATAACACTACTATTAATAATGGGCATGTAAGACTTTCTGGAAAAGCAAGGGCAGACAGTGGGAAGAAGGTGCAAATATTCTTTGATGTGCACACTTTCTACAGTTATCTATCTACAATATTTGTGTATAACATGCTGAGAGATAAAAAGTAAGTGCAATTATAACTGATATAATGCGACTATTTCAGAGTAAACAAAGGATGCAAATGCATAGTAGAAGTTATCTGGAAGGAGATGACAGGTTTGTAAAATGATGGTTTAAAATGAGGAGCATAGTTAGTTAATTGCTACAAAGGAAGACGTCATAAAAGATGTAGGTTACATTTTATTTTCGATGCCTTTTGTAACACCACAGAATTAAATTTGTCTAGATTTTAGTGCCTTTCAAAATTTGTCTTTGTGTGATAACCTTTTGCTTTTACCTTTGGTATTTCATATGGCCATTTCCATCACTTTTGTAAAACTCATGGGTTTACATCAATATTTTGCTTGTTTGTTGTCCCACAGACTACAGCATATCTCCCATTGAGAATACAGCATGGCGTTCCTGTCTAGAATTGTAAAACAAGAGAATAATAATTTAAAATATGATTATCTCCAGATTGCCACACATAACATTATAGTAAGAATACATAATTTGTGTGTGGTTGTTTTTACTGTTAGTAGTGGAGTAATATATTTCTAATTTTATGCACAAGTGTCAAGAACATCACGTATAGCTCCTTTACCCTCAGCCCACCATGTGTGAGTGATAAAACAGAACATGATAAGCTTTGGCATTAAATCAGTAGGGAGTGGCAATTAATTCTATTAAAGTCCTGGAACTACAGGGGCTAATGCTGATTAATTTCTTGGAAACTGACATGCAGATTTTAAATTGGTTGATAAATCAAGCCTTTAAGATTCAAAACATTCTGATGTTTATTATGTTATAAACAAAATTGATATCATGTCCAGAACTTGCTGGAACATAGATTCAGTACTGCATTCAATCCCTTGCATGATAGCCTCATTATTCAATTTTTATTGAGAATTTATTTTACATTTATCTTGTCTGAAAAGTGTACACTAACTTGAAAATTGCCTCTACTGTACTCTGAATATCTTGGGAAAGGTCATCTTCACTTTCAGCATCTCCATTTATGATGGATCAAATAGAAATGAGGAATATATCAGGAGTAAAACAGTACCAGATCTCTTGAAGGTCTAGGATGCAACTACAGAGAGCAATGATGCAAACATTGTTTAACTAAGCAGCGTGAATAACATTAGTGTAAAGCTGCTGGAATTTTGCTTTCTGTGCAGAGAGAGATCCCTCACAAACCTCACATCAGATGTTTGATCCCCTGCAGCCCCTTAGTCAGGGCAAGCAACACCAAAGTCTCTGTACCACGGGAAAATGTACGTTCTCCATGGAGCACAACTGAGATTATTGCACAAGGTGAATTTTTGCACACTTGTCCATCTGAGAGTTGGTTTTACACAGTTCCTAACTGATGTGATATCCTACCCCTATCTCTAAAAACATAAGCCTTATTTCCTGGCCTATAGATACTGAATCCCTGACTGCACCCCAGATGACCCAAGTTCCATTAGTAGCTCAGGACCAGACTAGGTGGATGGGAGTGAATCATCAGTGTTGGCTCATCCATCCTAAGGAGAGGGAAGCAGTTATAATTGGGTTGTAGTGGGTACAAGATCCATATATGCTATAAGGTGAGCATATGGAGACACACTAAACCTCTCAGAACAGCAAAACTCTGCACCCACTGGCCTCAGCCACAGTGAGTTAGACTGTAATGGGAAGTGGGTCTGTATGATAGGCATGCTAGCCCAGTCCCACTCTGTCTTCACCTCTGGAGGAACAAATAGATTAGTTAGACTCCTACACTTGTCAAAGAATAAATGGGTTGTAGGGCTCTTATCTTGTCTAGGGGATGAATAGCCTTGTTGTTATAAGGTAGATTCTGCAGGTATCATAAATAAGCCCTTCAATTGATACATCATTACTGCTGACTAAGGATGGTTTTGGAAAGTCTTTTCTGAGAAATTTCCAAAAGGCTGAATCAGACAGAGTAAAGAAACCTAGAGAATTCAGCATTAGAGGGGTAGATCTAAAGGCAGAAAAAGGGAACGGTAGATTCATGTCTGGTGAAACTGTAGGTAAGGTAGGCAATTAATCCTTGAGATACGGTTCATGAGCTTATACTTAAAAATTGGTCCAGTAAACCTTTAGAAGCTTAGACACTGCAATTCCTACAATTGCTTCCCCAGTCGATAAGGCTGTATAGCAACCCTTGAATTAATTTACAGATCAACATCCACACACCAAGGCTGGTTTAAATGACATTAACAGACCTATTTTGGAGTGTCATGGGAGTTTATTCCATTGATAAGAAATACTTCAGGAGAGCTGTCTATCTCATTAATATTCTCACCAACACCCTCCACACATCCACACAACAGGTCTCCCTAATACAGTATACAGATGACTCCACACTCATTTACACATCTGATTACATGACATAATGGTTAAGGTGTTTACAGATGCATGTTGTAGGATGTGGTTTTTACATGGGGTAATTAGCTAGACTTAAAATGGCCCATAAGGGCAGTTAGCCTAGTACTAACCTATGAACATCTCCAACAAATTACTCAGGAAGCTTTAACAGCCACTGAAATATGACTTTGTAACTCACAACTCACACTCAACCCTAAAAAAAACTAAACTACTACTTTTTCCCTTAAATTCTTCTCTCATTAAAAAAAATGAAGTCTTCTGTCTTGATAATACAGCCATTGACGTCACCTCTCATAGCAAATTATTAGGGATCATAGTGGATGATAATCTTAAATTCAAACTGCAAATACAAAAGGAAAAACTCATCAAAAACTATGGATGCTTTACGGAGCCAAATGCTTTCTCACTGATGCAACTAAAGCTACACTTGCCACAACCTATCTGATCTCCACACTTCTTTATGGTACTCCCATCCTTACTATCATCTAGACATCACAAAATCAGAACTTGAACAACGCTATAACAAAGTTGCTGAATTTGCAGAAAATATCCTTTTCAGAACCAATCACTCTATAGAACTAAAAAGCCTAAATTGTTTAGAACTACCCTATCAACTAACATATACATAGCTTCTTACCTCCTATAAAATTATCCAGAATCCATCTGCTTATCTAGTACTAAATAATATTCTACACAACTGTGTTCCGAGATGGCTATTACAATCCAGTGACGAAAACTTCCTGTCTGTCCATAAACCTATCAGATCTGTTAGGCATTATTTATACTAGTACCATGTTACTAAGGGCCTGGAATGCCTTACCTGTATCCATCAGATCAAGACCCTCCTTCCCATCATTCAAAACCATTTTGAAAGACTTTTTAGCCAAACGATGGCTCTGTTCTTGTTCAACACCATGATAAACTATATCCCTAAATGTGAAAAAGTACCTATTCATACCTTACACCTCCTTACTCTCCCTTCTTCACTCACTCCCTTACTTCTATCAGTTTGTCTCGCCTGTTTTTTTCTCTTAGTACACCATAAGCATGCTTTCATATTGCAATTCCTGTTTGTATTATACTTACTTACCTTTAATTTCACAATAAACTGGCTAAAATTTCTCTAAATATTAAATCATTGTCGCATAGCTTGTATCTTTTCTTAAACAATGTTTTCGTGTTATGTCTATTTTGGTATAATTATTTAAACTGTTGTTTTTTATTTTATTTTTGAAAATTATAAATTTGTTCTTAAAATATTTTGTAATACTTTGAAACTTTTCTCCCTGGACCTCCGATGAAAATGGGCTCCTACCCAGTCAGGCTTTGCTGGTGATCATATGTCAATAAATAAATTAACCAGTTCTGTTACTATTGTAATGCAGGGTTAGGTCCTTAGAGTGGATATTGGTAATACTGACAGATTTTTGAACATATATGAGATCTATCAGGATTGGGTCCTTTGTTGTCTTGCATGCTAAACAGGCGTCATTAGGTAAGAGTTTGTAAGAGAGAGATTATAGTGATATAGCTTTTAAATGCTCTGTGCAAATTAAGATCTTGTCTAAGATTTCTTTAGTCACAAATCATTGAGGTTTCTCAAGTTGTGTAATATGTCTGGATAGATACACATCAAAGGGGGCATTATATTCTTATCTGGGTCAGATTAGTGAGGAGTAGAGGAGAACAAGAACGTCTCGGGATCTGGACTATATACATTTAGTAATAGTTGTGCCTGGTAGAAGGATTCCCTAATGCTAATTATTACAAGGTGATCGAAGGAAACTTCAATGTCCATGAATATGCCAAGGTCTCTAATGAAGGCATCAAGTTAGAGGAGTTGTCCTCTAGTTAGCTTGAGTCCATGAACTTGACATCAGGAACTAGTGCAGGATTGTCCTTCTTGTATGATATCAGTATCTCCTGGAGAATTAATTACTGTCCAAGTTTGCAGTCATCTGCAAACGTAATAAGTCAGTGACCCTTGGTGTCCACTTGGACATCAGTGAAGTATATACTGAAGAAGAATGGATTCAGTATGGAATTTTGTGAAGCACCACTAGTAACCAAAGTCTTAGCAGAGAGAGTGTGCCACTAACTAACTGTATCAGTTCTATCTGTGAGGCAGTTAGCTATTCAGGGGTTATACAGAGGTTAATATTTAAGCACGTGAGCTTATCAATGTTACAAGAATGTGAGAGAGAATTCAAAGGCCTTAAGTGCTTCAGTTACATTCTGAATGATTTCCACAAGATTTAGGAGACAGGAAAAGCCAGATTAGTGAGTGTTGATGGACTGCTGGCTGCCTCTCATTATTTATAAGTTGCATTACGACACATTCTCTAACTTTGCAGACAATACTGGTGAGACTAGTACTTGTATAATTACCAGAGACAGTGGTGGGGCCACCTTTGTGCAGAAGTTCCACTATTCCCATTCTACAGTCCTCACGTATTTGTCTGGTAGAAATGCTAAGACTCAATAGGCTTACAAGGGAATCTGTGAGGCCGTCTTTGGCACTGACTGGGCGACAGCGTAGTATGTCGTCAGGTTTGGTTTCAGAGAAGGCATTTTAAAACCTATTCACTCAAAATTGCATGAAGAATAAAGGCATGAGTGGAAGGAGAAGAAGCAGGACGGTAAAATCATGGAGAACTTGGAACTAAATTTGTTATTGAGTATGCTCACTATACCTTAGGGCTACAATAGATAGTTGTTTGAGATCAGCTTTCTGTGTTGAATGGTATTACATATGAATTTCTTAACATAGTTAAAGAATGCTAGAAATATTCAGCTCACAATTGACTTCAAAAATGTTGCCCTTATGCCTGAGTTGTTTGCAAACCTATTTAAACTAATTTAGATAATTAGGGTAACTGACTTTATTCCTCAGTGTGTGAAGCTTTTTCTCTTTATTGCAGCTTATTTATGCTATGGTTACACCATATGACATTTGTTCTTAAATTGTATAGCCATCTGCTTTTGTTAAGGGATCCCTGGAAGTAGCTTTAGAATTTCTTTAGGATGTCTGAGAGTACTAGAAAGTTTTCCCTAGAGTAGTAGCTGAATACATTGGCATTAGGTGTGGTTTTAGATTAGATTCTCAAGGAAAAGGTGTTAGTGCTGTGGTCAGATTTGATCATGGAAGTCTTTAGATGAGAATTAGACTGGTACTATGTTAGTGAGACCCAAGACAAGGAGGTTGTCTCCCTTGTAAGAGAAGGTACCAAATGATCATGGGAGCTGGTGCTAATAAAGTTAAGGCACCTTTGTACATATTTGTTGTTTGTGGCATATGTTCAGAAGTTTGCAGATGGGTAGCTGAAATCCTCCTGAATGATGATGTAGGGATCAATAATTAGGGGCTATAGTCTGTCAAGGCGAGTGTCATGGGCAGTGGGAGACATAGAAGAGGTTCTGTAGTAGACAATGATAAATGGACTTGTCTATTAAAACTACAGTGTGCAGGAGTTCATAATCATTATCTTGTTGGATTTGCCTTGAGGTTATGGAATTGCAGATAAATATAGATACAATCCTGCCAAACACTACCTCTTCCTCATGGAACACTTTGAATGAATGATAGACACTGAATCCATTTATACAGGTGCACTGCTATTACACTGGAAATAAGTTTCAGTAACTGTACAAATGTATATGAGTCCAAGCATCAAGAATGTTTCAAGGGCAGACATTTTTTGCTCAGGCTTCTAGTATTGATTAGGGACAGATTTATACAGGCCTGATATGAATTTTCTAGGTTCTAAGGTCTAAGATACTGACAGCCTAAAAAAAGGCACTAAAAGGGTAGGCATTTTCTATGCCAATATGCAGAAGCTCTGAGGTAAAAGATGTAACTCACCCTAATGAAGTAGATGAGACTATCCATCATCTCCCTTCAAACTGATGCACATTATATAATTTACAGAGACCATTATTAAAATCAGTTGTTTTCTGTTTGTGATTTGGTATCATTTGTGGTTAAGGCAAGACATTGATAAGACTATCTGTTTGCCCGTTGCAATTGCATAATTTAGTGTTCAGACATTTCTCTCATCGTCCCCTTCAGCATGGAGCACCCAGTTCACTTCCATGACTAGGCTGTATGTGTGCCTTGGATGAAAGGATATAAAATCCCTAGTAATATCACATATTCTCATAACTGAAAGACAGCTAACAGCCACTTTAATCTTCCTCATCTTGGTAAGTGAGACCCCTGTGTGTTGACTCATTTATACCTTGAACATTGTCGAGAGTGAAACTATGCTCTGGTTGCCTTAAAGGCTTAGGCATGCAGCTCCAGTAGCTCTTGTTAGTAGAAGAAACAGCAGATAGTGATATGTATGTACTGGTTAAGGTGTGAATATGACACTGAGGTCTGGCTCTACTGGTATATTGCCTAGGAAGCTTAGAAACACATTTTTAGTGCCACAGCATGTAAGGGCTAGTGTATTTGCTTAATTGTTGTCCATAGGTTCATAGGAGATTACTAGGTAATGGCACAGGACCTTTTACAAGCCTAGCCAATAATACCCAGGATATGACAATATTATATTTTAATTCCCCAGCTATGGGATAGGGTAGTATCAGGGCAGTTGGTCTTTGGGTGTTGGAGCTCTGAGTCATTTTACAAACTGCTGCTGTCCATAAGGGACATGGGCAGTACCACAAGAGTGAATTTACAGTTCTCCATCCATTTAACCAAATTATTTTTGAAGAAAGTGAGAGACAGGCTTTATTTTACAAAGATGGGAAGTGTATTCCTTACACTAGGGAACATTTGGGATATGAATCTGTCTCTCCAGCAAGTTCTGTTAGAGTCACAAATAAGGTTCTGGTCCATGGAATGCATAACCCTTGTAGAATTTTTCTTGCTAATATGTAACATTTTCATCAGGGCTGGATCAGAGAATGCCTTGTAGGTCAGGCATAAGTTCCATCTCAATAAACAATATGATATAGAGTACAGGAACTACATAAGATACATATCTTACTCTTTGTATTTTTTAGTGAAAAACCTCTGGGGCCACTCCAGTTGGTTTAAGTGCCTGGTTAAGTACATGCAGAAATGAGCATTGTACTCCATTATTGGCCTGATGAGGGCCAAGTACAATGGCACTATGACTTCCTTTGATCTTGACTCCATGCCTTTATTTATAAATTGAGCCAGACAGAAGGATTTCCACAATACTGAAGCTAACTGCTGGTCAAAGTTTAGTTTACTATCTGGGTTCCTAGGTCCCTCACCATTAAGTCTACTTTTGGGGTGGTCTATCAATATTATAATTTTCAGGGATATCTGATTTACCAAATGGTATGATTACACATTTTTTAGCATGTAGTCTCAGACCATGGTTTTGGCACCAGTCGTTTGTCATTTTTAGGCCTGTTTGTAGGATGTCAACATTGTTTGGGGATTCACTGATTGCTCCCAGCTTATAGTCATCAGTGAACTTGGTGAGCCAAAAGCCCAGAACATTGGCCTTCACTTTAGAGAGGTATATACCAAACAGGAGGGGTCCCAAAACTGAGTCCTATGGGACAACACTAGTAACAGGTCTCTTATCAGAAGCGGATTCACCTCTCCAGATAGCGTGTCCTGTCAGTGAGCCTGTTGGCTATCTATCTGATGATGTATGGGTTTAGGCATAGTTCAGTAAGTTTATCCATGATTCCTGAGTGGGAGATTGTGTTAAAAGCTTTGGGCAGGTCTCGATAAGCAGTGTGTCCTGTTTTACACTCATCCATGGCCCTGGTGACTTTCTCGAACAAGTCCACCAGACTGAGCAGGAAAGACCTCCCTTTCACAAAGACAAATTGGGTCTGGTCCAGTTTTTGGAGAGTTCCCATGTCATTTTGATCTGGTCAATGATAATTCTCTCCATAGCCTTGCAGATAAGACTGGTCACACTTATGGGTCTGTAGTTCCCTGGGTCAGCTGTAATGTGGTAGTATATTGTGTCTTGACAACTGTGGTAGGTAAGATGGCAGCTTCCAGTCTGAGCAATTACTGAACAGGTACTTATACCTGTTTTGAGTCTGTCCTATATGGACTCAAAAAACTCCAACTCTGTCTCATATCACCTACTTAGAGGCAATATGTGCTTGACTTACAAAGCCATGTCTGACCCATGTCTGACCCAGCTCTATTAGAAATGCCACATCTAAAGAAATCCCAATCCCTCTGCACCACACGCTCCAGTGACCACAGCCTCATTACCACAATCAACAGAACATGCTGGAGGGACAGGTTCATAACACAGAGACAGCCCATGCTATGAAATAGACTTCCCATACATGTCAAGCAGAGCACCTCACTGGCCCTCTTCAAGAGAAATCTTAATGAGTGGATGGGAAATAGAAAATCGACAGAGGCACTGGGAACTAAGGTCGGGTGGCACAATGCCAGGGTAATCCTATGGGCTAGACTTGTAAAGGCTCCAGGGCCGTTAGCCTAGTACACACCTATGAACCTATGAACAAGTGGATTCTGTATCTGGTAAAAATAGTAGATTATCACTGAGTAGTTTATACACTCCCTAAAAGTACTTAGTATTATCAGGCTAGCAAAAGAGGAACAGAGGAAAGACTGTGACCTTATGGAGGCAGAGGACTGCGAAAATACATGAATGTGACTTGATGAGGTAGCAGAGGCAGGTTAGTGGATAAGCTCCAGAAGAAAATATAAGTGTGACTGAATAAGGCTGTAAGGCAGGCTATAAAGCAAAATACAGCATGCTATTCTGTAAAGCAAACAGGGTATAACACTGAAATACTGTTATGCAATTAAGGCAGAGATCCCACAGTTAGTAGTGTAGTTGCAGGTGCATTAAGATAAGAATAAATTTAGCAGTGTATTTGTACCAATAAAAATCATAATGAAGAGGACTTGATAGTACAATAATATACAACAGAGTATGATAAAAAAGCACAATAAAAGATACCTGACAAAGCAGATGTCAATCAAAGATGGAATAATTCATTACATACTGCTGGACAATGCAGACAGGTGAAATAAATAAAAGAATGGTGCTGTTTGCTAGAAATGTGGCTGCATAATACAGGCACAAGTGCCACAAATATTTGAACAATGCATTCTACTAAAAGTGCAGTAGATACATAAGTAAAGCAGTATAGTAACTAATGACCTGGTGCGTAGCAAAACAAAACAGTAATGTTTGTTTGGAGAAATAGGAAAGTATAGCTGTGTAAGTTAAACTTACCATAGCAATAGATGTTCAGATGATTCCTGCTGCAGTAGCCTTAGCTGTATGGGTTATTTCCTATCAAAGATATAACAGTCATCCAGCTTTCAAACTTCAGGACACCTTCCATATGCCCAAACTATCAGGCAGCTCCAGCTGAGATGACTGAAAGAAAAGTTTGGGTACAAAGCCCTTCAGAACTTTCCTGCCAGCAGAGACAGGGAGGCTGAGTCTTGGCATGAGAATGCTAGGAACAACAAATATACAAATTTCCATACACTGGCATACAAACCACACCAAAAAAAAAGGGGGTGGAGGGAGGAGTGGCTACTGCAACAGTGGTCATTCAAACATCTACTGTTATGGTAAGTTTAACTTAAACAACTGTACTATGTTCATCATTTTGATCACTGATGCACTAGCCTTAG
Organism: Protopterus annectens; assembly: GCF_019279795.1. Lineage (NCBI taxonomy): Eukaryota > Metazoa > Chordata > Ceratodontiformes > Protopteridae > Protopterus > Protopterus annectens. Next base: position 1,856,783,397 of record NC_056728.1, on the reverse strand, counting down.
CTATATGGGTAGATTACCTTCGCTAACTACATTTGGGAGGTGGAAAGGGAAGAGTCCTGAAGCCACTGGAGAATGGTCCTAGCAAAGCTTGATCTGAACCTAGAGAAGGAATCAAACTTATAGTGCTCTGTAAAAGCAGGTACAAAGGACCAAGTAGCAGTTTCTAGAATACTTCATGAATCCATCCCTTTCCAAAAAGCTACAGAGGAAGCGAAAGCCCTGGCAAAGTGGACCTTGACCATACCTGGAATAGTTTTGCATTGGTGAGTATAACAAAAGTTAATAGCCTTATATAACCATTAGAAAATAGTCTGCTTTGACACAGGTTGTCCCTTCCCATTTTCACAAGAAATGAAAAATTGATCTGAAGATCTGAAAGATTATATTGTACCTGTGCTGTCTGTGAGCAATCACGGATTAGCCTTTCTCCCTTAATTTTAGGCTCAGGAAAGAACATGGGGAGATGGATAGTTCACTTAAAGTAAATTTAGATACCAATTTATGCCTAGAAGAAGAATTAGTTCTCAAAAAAACCCTGTCCCTATGGATAATGAGATAGGGTTGTCTCACAATTAGAGCTTGCAACTCAGATACCTTTTTTGTAGAAGTCAGAGCAATCAATAAAACTGACTTCTATGCTAAGAATCTCCAATTCTCCAGATTATCTGGTTTAAATAGAGTAAGTGTTAGCTTATCTAACACAAAATTAAGACCCGAAGGAGGACCCATCAGTTTTCTTGGAGACTGCTTATGCAAAACCCCATTTTAAGAACATTTTCCATGAAACTGCATTGAAAGAGGATGACCTATGGGCAGACATGCTGAAATGGCTGATAAATGAAACTTGCTAGGGGAATAAGAAAGGGGAAAGGATAGTAACTCACACAAATATTGTACAACCAGAGAACAATTAGCCCTGAATGCATGCTGGTTATGTTGTTAGCACTGACTAAAAAAAAATTCCATTGGCTAATATATGATTTTCTAGTAGCAGGCTTTCTTGCCTCTATTAGTACCTTCTGCATGTCCTCAGTAAACAGGTGTCTAAAAGGAATTAAGACTCTATCATCCAGGCAGTCAATTGAAGTTGTTTGATATCAGGGTTAATCAAACACCCCTGTTCTTGTTTGAGTAGATCCAGACTATGAGGAAGCATGTGATAATTGCCCCTGACCATTTGCAAAAGAAGGGAGAACCACAATTGCTTGAGCCAGAAGGTAGTCATCACAATGATTCTGAATCTTCAGAAGTACCCTCTATCTTAGTGGAAAGGGATGAAAAGCATACAGGAACATTCCTGTCCAAGGAAAAGAAAAGCATTTGTCTTCCAGACCTTCTTGCATAGAATATTGGAGCAGAATCTTGACAATTGATTGTTCAGAGAGGAGGCAAAGAGGTCTATTTGAGGAACTAACCACAGATAGATCAAATCTTGGGAGACCCCTGAACAAGTTTCTATTTGTGAGGGTCTGCCCTGGTCCAACTCAGCTTGTCTGCTCCACAGTTTTTCTCAGACATAATTTAGGATGTCTGTAGAATGAGACTGTTTTGTCACACTATATCTCCTTAAGAGTCTTCACAGGGGTTCAACTTTGTTTTAGCCTTGCTTGTTGATGTACCACATGACTGTGGTATTATTTGTAACCACTTGAAGAGGTCTTGGGAGTCAAATATGTATCATAGAGTTGACTGCCTTGATCAAGGTAAATATCTCCTTAATATTTATGTGCTAGTGTCTGTCCTTGGTGTCCCACACCCCCTGCAATTTTATCTCTCCTAAACTGCTCCCCAAGAAAAGTACAAAGTATCTGTGGTGACTGAGTGCTTTGGAGCAGGGAGGGAGTAGGGGAGACCTGAGTTTAAGGATATATGTTGTCTCCACTAAAAGATTTATCTTCTGCCAAACCCGAGCAATGAAATTTTAAAAGAAAAACTGTATGAAATACTGGGTCCAAAGAGATTTCAGATACCACTATATCTTTCTTATATGGAGTCTAGTCAGGGGTATCATGAGAATCATAGATGCCATGAGACCCAAAATCCTGAGGTATTTCCCTCACAGTGAGCAGAGGCTGAGGGAAAAACCTTACAAATATATCTAGATAAAGATCTATTTTTTCCTGTGGAAGAAAAGCTCTTAAAATTGAGGCATCCAGCTGATATCTCAAGAACACAATCTTGTGTGCAGGAGTCAAGAAAGACATGAATGTTCTCTATGAATCCCAGTTTGTATAAGAGATCTCTCACCCAAAAGAGATGCCTGACATTTTGAAAAAGACTCTTCATAGAAAATCAAGTCATCTAATTATGGAAACGTGGATACCCTGTAGCCTGCAATTAGCTATAACTGGAGCTCGACACTTTGTAAACACTCTTGGTAAAGGGATACGACAGAGAACTGATAATGTGATTCAGACATACAAAACCTTAAAAATATCTGAAGTCTGGATCAATGCAGATGTGATAATAAACATCTTTTAAGTCTAGTGTTGACAGGAAATTTAAAAGAGGAGGAAGATGTAACAGCTTGTGAAGTGACATTGTTTTGAATTTGGGCATTATCATAAACATGTTTAGGAAAGAAAGATCCAGAACTGTCCCCCAAGTATTTTCTCTCTTTGGCACTATAAACATCCTTGAATAAAAACCCTTCCCCACCTGGGAAGGAAGAACTGGTTCTATCACTACTTGGGACAACATGTGATGACGACCTGGTGGAAACAAAACAGTCTGATCTGGAGGATGAGGAATGACCTCCTGGAAAGGATGAATTTCCTCACTCTGCCATCTGTGACCTTGATGAATGACCTTTTGAGCCCATTTGTCTGAAATAATCTGTTGCCAAAGAGAAAAAAAATGGAGATTTCGAAATTCTGGAAGAAAAAAGGAGGCCAGGGCAAGAGCCCCTTGCCATTTCTTCTTAAATATCTGTTTACCTAAATTTTGTTAAGACTGTTGATTCTGTTTTTTTTTTTTTTTGCCAAATTAGAAAATCCCTTTTAATTTTTCAAAAGGAGGACTGAAACATCTTAGAGATACCCTGAATCAGCTTCCCCCTTTCCATCACAGTTTTTGATCATCTCTACAGCAGAGGAGCCAAATATTAAATCTCTATCCAAGGAAGAATTAAAAAATCTAAGTTTTAACATCATCTGGGAGAATTAGAGACTACAGCCATGCAAGCCTTCTCAAAACAATACCAGCGGCCACAGCTCTAGAAGAAGTATCAGCAGAGTCATACACACTCTGTAAACAATTAAAATTGACTTGTGCAAAAGAAGAATTTAAGTTATTTAAAGCAGATTTTCCTCACAAGTAAAAAAATGAAGATATTAAACATTCCTCATACTTTCACAATTTGTCAGAACCAATACATTCACAATTTGTCAGAACAAACTTTAACATATGATCCTGACAATTCAAAATTCTGAAAACAAAGTTGCAGAAGTACACTTTTTTCATATACTTATCAATAATTTGCCCATCTTTATCAGAAAGCGCAGGAATGGAATTAACTTAGTGCTTAGAAGCAGTGGGATCAACTAACACTGTAGCTGCTGGTCAGGTTTGGGAATAGTGTATAAAATTTTAAAAACTTAGGAACTTTATACATCCTATCTGCCATTTTAGGGGCAGCTGGCTGACTATCAGGAAGTTGCAGCCAGTAACCAGCACATTCTCTAAAGCAGACAGAATGGAATAAATGGGTGTTGATTCTGTAAAATCCTTCTGTAACAACTCATAGTATTTTCTGAGGGACTGAGAAACTTCAATGTTCTCTAACTGAAAACACTAATGCATTCCAGCAATAGTCTTAAAGAAAGGGAAACCTTCACAGGGAGAATCATAAACAAAGCTCTCCTCTGAGTCCGAATCAGAAATCTGTGGTATAAAAATGGTATCTGTCTCTGCATCTTCCTGTTCAGATTCAAACTCTTGAGTCTCTTCAGGAAAAGAGAAATACTGTTTTCTTTAAAACGAAACTACTTTTTCAAGATGGAGAAATAGCCTGAATTAAACCCTAAGACAGATCCAGTAAACTAATCCTATCCAAAGAAAACTGAGGCAGTGGAGTAGATACATGCTTGGTTTTCTGTTTTGTTTTTACAGGAAAACATGGAGCCAGCTGTGTTTCTAATAACAGCAGCAGCAACTTCCCAAAGATGGGCACAGCATTCTGACACAACAGGGAACCTGCTGTATTCCCTCTCCTATGACCAAGAAGACTAGTTCTCCCCTGCCCACTAAGGGGACCCCAACAGCCGCAGAGGACATAGCTATCCCCTAGTCCATAGTGGCTATATGTGCTATACCAAAGGTATCCGGGACAAAAGATCAGTGGTCTTAGGTACAACAAATGGCCACAACAGTGTCACCTAACTGTGGCTAAGGCAAATTGCTAGTCTGCTGTGGTGATTATTCAACAAATCACCAAAGCCTCCACGATAGCAGCAAATATTATTTTATTGAGATAAAACAAGCGCTTTCACGCATCTAACAATGCGCTTCTTCAGGTTACAAATTTTAAATGACATAAGTTCATTTTATATAGTAAATTATGCACTCAATTAATTAAAATTTCGGCGGGAAAAATATCAATTAACCATTAAGAATCATTGATTGTCACTAATAGTTAGAATCAAGCCCTTATATGGAAAGCATTTCCTGTGGTGAAAACTCTTTGAAAGAATTATACAACAACTTTCAGTATAAATATACCAGATGACTACAAGTGTAAGCTAAAGAAGTTCAACATCCTTTAACCTTATATCCGTTCGGATAGTCTCCGTGGTGGATTTAAATATGTTATAACTTTTTCTTACAAAGAAATTAATCAACAACAAGAATCTTATGTTGCATTAATTCTGTTGTGAACCACAAATTGAAGTGCTATACTTTGGTATTTATATGTATCGACACCACATGAACTTTTGTATTAAAAAGAAATAGTATATATATAGAAAAATTCATGATGCAAAGGGTATCAGTGCCTAGATGTAATATATCTGTATAGAAAGTATGCATAATAAAAAATAAATCAAGTCATCAACTAATATATAATAAAATATAATATATAATAATATAGAATAAAATGAAATATAAAAAATTGTACTGTAGATAAAATGAATAATTAAATTAGATTGACATCATATTTCCATATCAGGTAAAACATTAAAGTAAATAGATTATGGTTACTAGCATGTTGTGTAAATTTTATCTATTTATATAATCAATTTTTCATATATTCCTGATATTAAATTCAAACCACAATTATATTTACAATAGCGCTGGTCTAATGTTGATCGCTGTATTTAGACCTGGCTCTATGTGTGCTCTGAGCAATAAAATCCATTTTAACTCGTATAATTCTAAAGTGTCACGTGCATTACCTTCCCTTCTACTTGGATAAAGTATCTGTAAGACTCTAAATTTAAATGAATGTGATGTAAATATTTGGCAATGTCTAGCTATAGCATTATTAGTATTCATTTTTGTATGTCATATAGATGGTTATAGGCTCGATCTTTGAGCCTACGTGTTGTCATGCCCACATAGTATACATTGCAAGAGTCACATGTCGCCAAATATATAATATTTTTAGTATCACAAGTAGCATAAAAATTAGGTATAAAATTATAACCTGTCTGCATGTTTTCAAATGATTGTTGGACACTAATATGCTTACAGACACAACATTTGTTGCATGGATAGGTTCCTTGCCTATATTTCATCCTAATATCCAAAGGAATATGTAGTGTTTTTCTTTGCATAATAATCTCTTCAGGTTTGGACAGTTGCTATATCTGAAGGTGGGGTGAGCACCCACCACATTCTTCAGATCTTGATTCATGTAAAGTAACTTCCAATTCTTCTGAATAATCTCTTTTATGTATTGGATATCGTTTGTGAATTTAATATCATATTGTATCTTACCCTATTCGATCTGGCAAAATGCCCATATCCGTTTGATTTATATCTAACACTACAAGTTATCTTTGTTTTGTCCTCAGATAATAGTTGCAAATGATCAGAGTATCCCCTATTCATAAAACATTCTTTTTGAAAACTCAAAAGCATTTCTCTGTCCTTCATATCACTACATATTCTGGTTATTCTATCCATTTGATTTTTTATAATGTTAGGAAAGATATGGCGCGGATGCATGCTCTCATGATGTAATATAGCGTTTTTCCAGCATGGTTTTCTGAATAATGAAGTGGTAAATCTATTCAGATCATTCTTCATTATTACTACATCTAAATAGTTCACCTTATATAGGGAAGCTTCATAGGTGAACCTAAGGAAAGAGGTGGTAGATTCCATATATTTAATGAATTCTTCTAAGGACTCCTTGCTCCCTTTCCAAAAGAGTAGAATGTCATCCACAAATCTCCTATAGTATAATATTTTTGTGGTGAAAATCTCATTATTTAAAATATAAGTTCTTTCCCATTCAAATACTGCTATATTGGCATAGACATTTGCACAGGGGGTGCCCATGGCTACCCCCCATGTCTGTCTATAGGTCTTATCCTGATACATGAAAATGTTGTTGTTAAGTGTAAGCTCCAATAAAGCACAAATCACAAACTGTTCATTCTGACTACCCATTTTAAATTCATTCAAACAACTTCTGACCGCCTCTACACCAAAGTCATTGGGTATACTCGTGAACAGGTTCTTTATGTCTAAAGTAACTAGCAATGTCTCTTGATCTATTTTATCTATCCATGGTGAATTTTTAAGATCTTCCAACAATTTGTATGAATTTTTTAAGATAGTGGGAATTTTATCTACCAAAGGAGATAATTTATATTGTATATACTGTGATGCATTCTCGGTCACCCATAATCGACCTGATACTATAGGCCGTATTGGTGGGGGATGTATCCCTTTATGCATTTTAGGGAGTCCCTTTATGATGGGAATTAAAGGGGCTTCTATTTCTAAATAGTCATATAGTTGTTTATCAATGCATCTTGTCATTAAGAGATCATATAGGGAATCCTGAACATTTTTTATTATTAGTATAGTTTCTGCTTTATTAATCATTGTGTATGCTGTTTCATCACTCAACATCATGATCATCAGGTTATTATAGAAGCTGGAGTCCATTATTACCACCCCCCCCCCTTTGTCTGCGGGTTTGAATACCAAACTTTCATCATTGCATAACAAATCTAAGCTGCTTCTTTGTAATTGGTTTAAGTTATAAAACAATTTTTTATGTCTTTTTTCTTTGTAATAATTATAAAAGTCATATTCACATGCTCTTAGAAAGCATTCTATAGAGCCAGGTATCGGTGGAGTGAATGTACTTTTCCGTTTTGGAGCCATGGGTTCAGATATGACATCAACACATTCTGAATTCTGAAACAAGAGTCTTAGAGTCAGCCTCCTGGTAAATTTACGAAGCATTATGAGTGTCTCCGATAATTCACTGCCTCGTGAGGGTATGTATGATAACCCCTTGTTAAGTATAGAACATTCAATATCTGTTAATTCTCTGGATGATATGTTGAAAAACAGGGTATTCAGAATTTCTTCTTCCTGTTCTGCCAGTTGTCTCCTGACATCTTGCGCTTCCCCCTTCCCCTGCTGGTGGAGCGCATCGGGGCACGTTGTTTGTATGGAAGCGGAGAGTTTAAAACCGAAGCCTTGTTTGAAATGGCACTCAATGTATTTATACCTTCTTTGGGTCTGGCTCCTGTTGTTAGGGATTTTAAACCTTGTTGATTACAAGGTAAAGATGAAGTAGAAGAGGTGATGTCTACCTCTGCTTGCGATGAAATGAGTGCTCCACTACTAGATGCACTTTTATCTAAATTAGTGGGAGTCAAATTAGTGTTCGAGCTATTAGCCAGGTTATTATTAGCCCGATTAGGCTCACCAACTGCTGCTGCTTCATTATACCTCGGCCAAATGAAAATATTGCCGACATGAAAATCATTGCAATCTCTTTTCAGTTTTTTTAACTTCACTTGTTCCAGCTTGTTACTATAAAAAGTCACTTGTGATAACATATTATTCAATTTAGATATGCAGTGCTCACTTTTGTATTTTGTAATTATGTTTTTGTGCTCACCTTCAACTTTCTCAATAAGTTCATTCTCCGTAGGCTGGAAATAGTCAATGAGTAGTTTTAGGTAACTGTTGCCAAGCTCTAGGTTGAGCTGTTGCCACCTCCGTAGGAGATCTGGGTGCGCCTCTCCATAGCTAGGCATACAGAGGACGCGCATGCCCCGCGGAATGACTTTGAAGTGCAGGCATGCCTCCAGATGTCTCCTCTGCCAGATTAATCTGTGGAGTTTATAAAGGTTATTCTCCAGGCTTCTCAGCTCTTCATAAAAATCCTGCATATTTTCGCTGTAGGTATTCACCTCCTGTGCAGCATTCCCTTGAATGTTAAAGTTCAGTAAAGAATTTTCACATTGGTGAAAAATGGTATTCCAATTCATACCTTCACTAACAACTTTTGGTGTATAATCCAATTCTATGTTGAGATTGTCCATCGTGTAATGGTTAGCCGGAAACAAAAAAGAAAGAATCCAAAGTATCAGCAGCAGACCCAGCACGACCATCCAAGGCTTCGATAAAGAAGTAAAGTGCAGATTATTCAACAAATCACCGAAGCCTCCACGATAGCAGCAAATATTCTTTTATTAAGATAAAACAAGCGCTTTCACGCATCTAACAATGCGCTTCTTCAGGTTACAAATTCTAAATGACATAGGTTCATTATAAATAGTAAAATATACACCCAATTAATTAAAATTTCGGCGGGAAAAATATCAATTAACCATTAAGAATCATTGATTGTCACTAATAGTTAGAATCAAGCCCTTATATGGAAAGCATTTCCTGTGGTGAAAACTCTTTGAAAGAATTATACAACAACTTTCAGTATAAATATACCAGATGACTACAAGTGTAAGCTAAAGAAGTTCAACATCCTTTAACCTTATATCCGTTCGGATAGTCTCCGTGGTGGATTTAAATATGTTATAACTTTTTCTTACAAAGAAATTAATCAACAACAAGAATCTTATGTTGCATTAATTCTGTTGTGAACCACAAATTGAAGTGCTATACTTTGGTATTTATATGTATCGACACCACATGAACTTTTGTATTAAAAGAAATAGTATATATATAGAAAAATTCATGATGCAAAGGGTATCAGTGCCTAGATGTAATATATCTGTATAGAAAGTATGCATAATAAAAAATAAATCAAGTCATCAACTAATATATAATAAAATATAATATATAATAATATAGAATAAAATGAAATATAAAAAATTGTACTGTAGATAAAATGAATAATTAAATTAGATTGACATCATATTTCCATATCAGGTAAAACATTAAAGTAAATAGATTATGGTTACTAGCATGTTGTGTAAATTTTATCTATTTATATAATCAATTTTTCATATATTCCTGATATTAAATTCAAACCACAATTATATTTACAATAGCGCTGGTCTAATGTTGATCGCTGTATTTAGACCTGGCTCTATGTGTGCTCTGAGCAATAAAATCCATTTTAACTCATATAATTCTAAAGTGTCACGTGCATTACCTTCCCTTCTACTTGGATAAAGTATCTGTAAGACTCTAAATTTAAATGAATGTGATGTAAATATTTGGCAATGTCTAGCTATAGCATTATTAGTATTCATTTTTTGTATGTCATATAGATGGTTATAGGCTCGATCTTTGAGCCTACGTGTTGTCATGCCCACATAGTATACATTGCAAGAGTCACATGTCGCCAAATATATAATATTTTTAGTATCACAAGTAGCATAAAAATTAGGTATAAAATTATAACCTGTCTGCATGTTTTCAAATGATTGTTGGACACTAATATGCTTACAGACACAACATTTGTTGCATGGATAGGTTCCTTGCCTATATTTCATCCTAATATCCAAAGGAATATGTAGTGTTTTTTCTTTGCATAATAATCTCTTCAGGTTTGGACAGTTGCTATATCTGAAGGTGGGGTGAGCACCCACCACATTCTTCAGATCTTGATTCATGTAAAGTAACTTCCAATTCTTCTGAATAATCTCTTTTATGTATTGGATATCGTTTGTGAATTTAATATCATATTGTATCTTACCCCTATTCGATCTGGCAAAATGCCCATATCCGTTTGATTTATATCTAACACTACAAGTTATCTTTGTTTTGTCCTCAGATAATAGTTGCAAATGATCAGAGTATCCCCTATTCATAAAACATTCTTTTTGAAAACTCAAAAGCATTTCTCTGTCCTTCATATCACTACATATTCTGGTTATTCTATCCATTTGATTTTTTATAATGTTAGGAAAGATATGGCGCGGATGCATGCTCTCATGATGTAATATAGCGTTTTTCCAGCATGGTTTTCTGAATAATGAAGTGGTAAATCTATTCAGATCATTCTTCATTATTACTACATCTAAATAGTTCACCTTATATAGGGAAGCTTCATAGGTGAACCTAAGGAAAGAGGTGGTAGATTCCATATATTTAATGAATTCTTCTAAGGACTCCTTGCTCCCTTTCCAAAAGAGTAGAATGTCATCCACAAATCTCCTATAGTATAATATTTTTGTGGTGAAAATCTCATTATTTAAAATATAAGTTCTTTCCCATTCAAATACTGCTATATTGGCATAGACATTTGCACAGGGGGTGCCCATGGCTACCCCCCATGTCTGTCTATAGGTCTTATCCTGATACATGAAAATGTTGTTGTTAAGTGTAAGCTCCAATAAAGCACAAATCACAAACTGTTCATTCTGACTACCCATTTTAAATTCATTCAAACAACTTCTGACCGCCTCTACACCAAAGTCATTGGGTATACTCGTGAACAGGTTCTTTATGTCTAAAGTAACTAGCAATGTCTCTTGATCTATTTTATCTATCCATGGTGAATTTTTAAGATCTTCCAACAATTTGTATGAATTTTTTAAGATAGTGGGAATTTTATCTACCAAAGGAGATAATTTATATTGTATATACTGTGATGCATTCTCGGTCACCCATAATCGACCTGATACTATAGGCCGTATTGGTGGGGGATGTATCCCTTTATGCATTTTAGGGAGTCCCTTTATGATGGGAATTAAAGGGGCTTCTATTTCTAAATAGTCATATAGTTGTTTATCAATGCATCTTGTCATTAAGAGATCATATAGGGAATCCTGAACATTTTTTATTATTAGTATAGTTTCTGCTTTATTAATCATTGTGTATGCTGTTTCATCACTCAACATCATGATCATCAGGTTATTATAGAAGCTGGAGTCCATTATTACCACCCCCCCCCTTTGTCTGCGGGTTTGAATACCAAACTAGTCTGCTGTGGTGACAAATGTTGTTTGCTTAATGTTTTTCTTTTTGTGGTTGGAAACAGGACTGACTGTGGGACTGGTAGTCTATTCAATGGTCAAGCCTAAAACAGTGCCTCTTTCCCACGGTAGACAAGCAGCAATTGCTGGTAAATACTACCAATCCACAAAAAATACCTTTTTGACAGAAAACACAGTAAAATGCTTTAAAACACTATGCTGGCCCCACAAAAGTAAAATAAGCAGTATTTCTCCACAGAAAAAAAAAATCAGTTATTTTACACCACTTTTAAATTGACATAAAAAACAGCATGTCATTTAAAAGCATGTTACAGTCTTGAGACAGACTGTTAAGACACAGCACCCTAGCTTTATAATGACTTTCCTGAAGAGGAAAGTAATAAAACATCAACAGCATTTTTCCCAAAGGAAGCTTATATGCCCAACAAAGGAAAGTGCAAGCTGATCATTGCTCCTAGAAAGCCTCAGAGGATTATACACTTCAGCAGCTGTAAAGCTCTGAAAAGCTGGGTGCCCAAACTTATCTTTTAGTCAGCTCAGCTCAAGCTGCCTGACAGTTTGGGCACGGGGAAGGTGCCCTTCAACTTTAGAAGCTGGTTGGCTGTTATACCCTTGGCAGGATATAAACCAAATGCCTAAGGCTACTGTAGCAGTGAGCTTTATAATCAACATTGAATTGTATTCTTTGAAATCTGCATTTAATAAGAGTGAAGAGTAAATATGACCACTAGTTACTATGCAGCATGGATGAAAACACTATTGCACATACTGTAGCTATCCCCTGTTGCTAAGGACTTGATTCAGAAGTCTCATTCAGCAAAATCAAGTGCACATATTTGCAACATCAGGCAGCTTAGGACAGGAATGCTAGGCTGTGCAGTGCATTTGAAAATAGAGCAAACAAGGGTAGATATGTAGCAAACAGAAACACGTGGTGATAACCACCATGCAACAAATAAGCACATAGAACAGTGCACTTTCCCCTTGTCTCACTAGAGAAAACAGCAAAACCTGTTCCAATAGAAAATTTGCTAGGCACAAGCAACAGTACTCTCAACAGCAGCTGAAAAAAGTCACTTCTCTGATGTGCTTGGTCCAGACGCCTCAGTAAAATCAGTTACACAGATGAGCAGTGTCTGACAGCTCAGCACAGATTTTTGCCAGTTTGCTCAACACACCTGAAAATAAAGCAAAAAAGAGTAGGTACACAGCCAATAGAAAATTTGTATAAATGGCTGCATGGGTAAGCAGATTAAATTTATGTTTTTAGGAATTCATAGCATAGCTTCTTTGAACACATTACAATATTGAATGGACAAAATACCAAATTACATAATCTAGACCACAAAAGGTTGAAACACAACCCCCCAAATTTTCAACATGTTCTATGCAGAGGAAACCCCTGCAACCCCATGCCCCATACTACTAATATATAGTAACTCCAAGATTGCACTGCAGTGGGGAAAGGGCAAAAACTCAGTCCCTACTGTACTAAGATTTTGCACACCAAGTAACCAGCATTTTTTGTACTTGTAAAAAAGATGGTAGCACATGCATTTGACTTACTGTTTTTTTGTTTTGTTTTGTTTTTTTTTGTTTGTTTTTTTTTGCAGGTAATCTTATGGTTTGCATTTGACTTGCTATGTTTTTCTGTAGTTAATCTTGTTTTTGGTATTTCAGTCATTCATCATTATGAATGTATCCTGGCTGCTTCAGGTACAGTAGTGACAGAGAAAACATTTGCAACCATGGAGAGAAATGTTATCCAAACTGTAGAATGTAGTACTATCTTGCTAAAACAAATGTAATTTCTATTTTTACATACAAACTCTGGTTGTAAAATTTGCATCATGGAAAATATATAACATGTTTAAAATTAAAATATAGCTTTACATAGTGTAAGATTTCTTTCAGTGGAAAGGCAGTGAAACAGAAATAAATATGCACCTCAAATGTACAGATGTTTGCAATGTGCAGATGCATTACCTTATTTGGACACTAACATGTTGGACTCAAGCCTCCTCAGAGCTGAAATACCCAGAATCTAAAAGGGAAGGTCTGCCTTGCACTTTTTTTAAGCAGAGTTAAAGACTATTAATCATTTAGATATTTCCTTACTTCTAGACTATTTAAGTGGATTGCATTTCTAAACAGAGCTCATACTAGAATTGATGTTGTCCCAGAAAATCTGCATTTACTCTCTGGACAAAGTCAGAGGTAGTCAGAATACAGCATATTGTTTAGATGCTTGTAGAAACAGATCCAGATAAGCTAATAATTAGAATTATTTGCTATGACATTTGTCTGTTTAAGCTATTTGTTTTGCATTTTCTTTCTGCAAACTTAAAGCTGTTTCTATACTTAATTTTACAAAGTGTATTGCTTAATTTAATTTTCAAATAAAATGTTTTATTATTCAGTTGTAAATGTTTGTGGTTGATGATTTACTTCTTAAAAGGTTAAGGGTGTGTATGTTGGAATGACGCACTAATAGATGTTGGCTTCAACTTTTCAAAGAATTATTACTCAACATTCTGGTACTATGCAAATAATTAATGTCTATATTATTTTAAGGATAATCAGTATTTGGTGGTGGCAACATTACCAAAAAAAAAAAAAAACAAACAAGGAAGGGCTGCTGTATTCGAGAAAGGTCATTATCTTATCCTGGAAAATGTATTTCTATGTGTGTATGTGTGTGTGTGTGTGTGTGTGTGTGTGTGTGTGTGTGTGTGTGTGTGTGTGTGCGTGCGTGCGTGCGTGCGTGTGTGTGTGTGTGTGTGTGTGTGTATAAAAGTGTTCTGTGACAGATGACAGATGTTGATTCTGCAGGGAGGAAGGAGGACCAAGAAGAAAGAGTGAAACATCACCTAGACAACATAGAGATATTGGCCCTCAAATTGAGAAACATGACTAATGGGTGAAAATTGAGTCTTAGGTACCAAGATCAGTAAAAAAACTGTTTTCAGAGTATAAAGAGAGAGGTGAAGGCATTTCAATATGCATATAATCTGCACCAGGTGGGTCATGGACAATGACTAACATTTGTAACTTCTCAGATCAAGGATAAGGCAATGAGCTCATCAAGTAAGATAACTGACTGAGACTGTTATGATTATAGTAAAGTCAATTTATTTTTGTTTGAATGTTTTAAACTTACTCCTGGAGATTATGGGGAACGTTTAAAGAATGCAGAAGGAAATCATAAAAAAAACTTCTCCAAAGCAAACTTTGGGCTCCTAAAAACAGAGGTGGCTAACTTCATGACACCCATGCAAATGGAGAATAGTTGCATGACCGCTGAATCATACACCAATGCACTGTACGAACACGTACACAGATGCATTGATCTCACCATACCCAATAGAACCAAGATGCTCTCCTACAAAAAAAGGAAGCCAATCTGGTGGTCCCCTGTCATAAACAAACTCTACAACAGAAGGAGGAAACTGATGTGGAATAAGGTGAAGTCCCAAGACTGGAAAACCTCCCTTATCAGCATCAACAAAAAGTTGAGATCCCTCATCAAATCCTCTAAAGCTAGCTATGAAAACAGAATTACAGCAGGTAATAAAGACAACCACAAGGCCTTCTATAGTTATGTAAATAATCTCCACTGCAATACCCAGATTTGCTCTGAACTACTGCACAATGGTACCTCCTATACCAAGCAAACAGATATTGCCAGTATGCTGGCCAACAGATTCAGTGCCACCTTTACCCCCCAAAGGACCAATCACAATACCAGTAGATTGCCAGGCACCCAATATTACTGCTGCACAGGTTAAAATAGCACTGCCCAAGGCCAAGAATACAGCTTCTATGGGACCTGACAGTATCTCTGGTTGTGTTCTACATGAAGTACAGAGTGAACTGGTACCTCACCTGTGTGGCCTGTGCAATCACAGCCCCAACTCAGGCTTTGTCCCTACCAAATGGTGCACTGCTATAGTCATCCCTCTCCACAAAGGAGGAGCGACTACAGACCCTGGGAACTATTGCCCCATTAGCCTGACAAGTCTGATATGCAAAGCTATGGAATGCATCATTGTGGACCTAATAAACAAGGATATAGGGAATCTCCAAACTCTGGATCCTACACAGTTTGGTTTTGTGAATGGTAGATCATGCCTGCTCAATTTGGTCGACTTCTTTGAGTCCGTCACCAGAGCTGTGGATGAAGGCAGGGTGGTTCATACAGCCTACCTTGATCTGGCCAAGGCCTTTGATACCATCCCCCAATCAGGAATCATAGAAAAACTCACTAAGCTAGGCATCAACCCCTATATCACTAGATAGGTTGCAAACTGGCTCACAGATAGAACCCACAGTGTGAAAGTAGCTGACTCCAAGTCAGACTGCCGACCAGTCATGAGTGGAGTCCCACAGGGATTGGTCCTGGGTTCTCTCCTGTTTGATATCTACTTCTGAGAAGTCCAGGCCAACACAAAGGGACTCTGACTGACAAAGTTCACAGAAGATTGCAAGTTGAGAGCTATTATGAACTCCCCAAGTGATGTTGACATCCTACAGAAAGGCCTCACTGAGACCAACGACTGGTGTCAGAACCTTGGCCTTAAGCTCAATGCCAAAAAATGTGTCTTCATCCCCTTTGGGATAAACCCAGTTCCCATGAATTACCACATTGATGATAGTCCACTGAACACAGAAGGCGTTATAAGAGATCTGGGAACACAGGTTGATAGCAACTTCTCTTTTCACCACCACATTGCCACTGTGGTCAGAAAGTCCTTCTATGTGGCACATCTCATTACTAAGGGTTTGCATCCAGGAAGAAAGAGGTCATTGTCTCCCTCTACTCTTCCAATGCAACATTTGGCACGTACCTCACTACACACCTATAACAACTGGAGAGGCCACAAAAGTACCTCACAAAGAGGATCTTAGGCCTTAAACACTTGTCCTATATGGACAGACTCAAAAAAGTCCAACTATTCTCTGTCTCATGTCGCCTACTTAGAGGCGATCTCTGATTGACTTACAAAGCCATGTCAGACCCAGCTCTGTTAGAAATGCTACATCTAAAGAAATCCCAATCCCTCTGCACCACATGCTGCAGAGACCTCAACCTCATTACCACAATGAACAGAACGTGCTGGAGGGACAGGTTCATAACCCAGAGACTGCCCATGCTATGGAATAGACTTCCCATACATGTCAAACAGAGTACCTCGCTGGCCCTCTTCAAGAGAAATCTTGATGAGTGGATGGGAAATAGAAAATTCACCCCAGGGATCACTCCAGTGGCTCTACTTGACAGCGGTACTGAGAACTAAGGTCAGGTGGCACAATGCCAGGGTAATCCTATGGGCTAGGCTTGTAAAGGCTCCAGAGCCATTAGCCTAGAACACACCTATGAACCTATAAGATAGTGTCACTAATGTCTTTGCAGATACTATTACTTTAATAATAGCTGAATGGATGTCAAGTTAATGTATTTGATATATAGGGGGAATGTATGATAAGGGATCAAACACTCTGCACTTTGTTTGAGGATATGAAAATCTGGATAACAGATAAGAGTTTTACATTGTTGGAGAAATGAGCAAAAAAGCTGACTTCTTTCTTGCCAGCAGGGTACAGCTGCACAAGAAGTGGTACCCAGTACTACACATGGGTATAATGAAATGCATGAAGGCAGTCTAAAGCATTACAGCAGGTTTCACAAGAAAAAAGAAGGAAAGCACTGCCTCCATTACACCTAATAATCTTTGAGTAAAATGTTTCCAGTGTAATTAATCAGGCATGTATGTTTCAAATGTCCACATCAAAATAGTAGAGAACAAAAAACACATGCATAGATAACAGATGCAATGCCATGGTTGTAACTGATTGTATTAAAACAGAAGTCATTTCAGAGTATCACAATGGCATGTCAACTCCATTGAGGACCATGAATGGGTGACCTTTTCAGGTAGCACTAGCCATGGTTCATTTGGAGTAGGGAGGGAACATGGAGACAAGTAGGTGACAGTATTTGATGTTATCCTAGCAGATGTTCTAATAGATAATGGCATTGATGACAATGTACCTGGTGTACATATAGTTGCATGCAAGCAGGTATGGAGACAGTTCCATGGGAACATAAAACGGTAGAGTCAGTCATTCCCCCCAGATTCTGCAAGCCCTGCACGGTGTGCAGGACTAGTGCAGGAGCTCCAGCAGGCAATATCTCTGCCGTGCGATCCAGGAATAACCTGTAGGGGCGTGCACGAGCGCTCCTGCACTTGTCCTGCACAGACTCAGCCCCTGTATGCAAATTACCCCATTTGCAGGAGTCCATGCAAATGAGGTGAATTTGCGATCCAGGAAGCTGGTAACCAGCCGTGCAGGACTAGTCTAATCTGCAGTAATGTACTCTGCCAGTACATTTCTGCAAATTACAAAACAGAGCCAAGACAGCTCCAAATAAAGGGTGGATATCATGGAGAAAGCATGCCAATGGCCAACTATAAGGCGCAGGGGTGTAGCTAGGAATTTCAAATTTGTACTCACAGCTCTCAAACTGCTACCCACCTCCCCAGCCAAGCTACGGCCATTCTCGTAATTCATGGTTCGCTCTTTTAGTATCGATGAAGAGGCATTCGCTGTAATGCCTCTTCAGTAATATAATATAGATTCACTCAAACTCTGTTCCTTGAATTGAAAATGAACCTGAAAGTCAGTTCTTTGAAAAATGCAGCATGGTAGTTGGGGTAGAGGATCCATGCTTTTGTTTTCTGTAACTAAGGTACAGGTTTTGAGCTTGAGTAAATTACTAACCACCTGCTACCCCTAACTAGGGTGTTTCATTCACACACACACCCCACCTACCTCTTAGTGCAAGAAATATGGACAAAGCCTAAAATAAACAGGGACAGATATAAAATAATGCTCTCGTGAACTTAGAAAGTTGCTAGAGTAACAGGATTTGTGCTAGTATGAGAAAGTTGCTATAATAACAGGATTTGTGCTAGTATGAATTTTTCTAAAGGACATGAAGTCTGAAACTCAAATGTGTCATTATTTAGCAACTTCAGCCTTCAATGATTTTCTAGAAAATCACAAAATTTATGAGGAACAGACAAAAAATGTGGGGCAAAAATCTGGACATTCTGCAAAATTCGGACAGTTGAGAGGTATGCTACCTACCTACCTCTCTCACACACATACACACACACACACACACACACACACACACACACACACACACACACACACACACACACACACAAATACCTCTCAACCTCTTACAGCAACAAACCCATAAATAAAACTGAGGCAAAGGCCCAAAAATAAAGACTTTTTTTTTTAAATATTGCCCTTATAAATTTAGAAAGATAATAGAATAGTAGTAGGTCTTGAATTAGTACGAATTTTCTGAAAGGTATGAAATCTGAAACTCAAATGTCTGCCATTATTTTCTAACTTCAGTCTTTAATGATTTGCCACTAATTTGCCAGAAAACCACAATTTTATGAAAAGCGGACCAAAAATGTGATGCAAAAATATAAAATTGCCAGACAATACAGCTGGGAACCTGTCAAAGAAGGGACACCATTTTAATATGAGCACTGTTAACTTGAGCAGCTGACAAAATTAGAGAATCTACATGCATTTCTGAAATAAAAGTAATGTATAACTCTGATCATTAGTTATTTATAATTGTAAAGCCTCCACGTTTTCTTCCAAAATTGCTATTTTGTGGAGGGATTATTAGGGGGAGCAACATTTTGAGCCAAAATTGGGAACAGTTGAGAGGTTTGGATATTCCTAATTCTATAAAGTGATTTGTACGTACCTCTCAACCTCTTAATGCAGGAAATCTGGACAAGGCCCAATATATTGGGGGAACATACAAACAGTACTAAAAATTGATCTTGTATTAACTTAAGACAGTTGATAGAATAACAGGTCTTGCTTTAGCATGCATTTTTCTGAAGGTTATGACGTCTGAAACGTAATGTCTGTCATTATTTAGTGACTTAATTCCTAAACGATTTGCCAGAAAAGTTTTATTTTGCATTTTACAGCACGAACACCAATAAATATCTGCTAAACAAAGCAATGCAGTCTCACAATGAAACTAGACTTAGCATTAAAACGTCTTTGCCCTTGAAACTCACATTCATTGAAACAGCATTGAAACCCACATTCAAAGAAAATACATTTTGCCAGTGGCAGATAAAGATTAACTTTGTGCTGTTTTCAAATCATAGGCCCCTTGCACATGAAACATACACGTGCTCTTTGATACACCTTCCTGATTGTATTAAATTATATTCCTTGTACAATACAGTATAGTTGTTAGACAGCATTTTAAATTTATTGTTTTGAACATTTTTCCAGTAAACAATGAAACAAAATGCATGCACCAATAATGACAAAACAGCCCAATTCAGAACATTTCCATCATAAAAGTTTACTCAAACTTCTACAGTCCACCAGTATCATTAAATATGCACAATCTCTGAACTAGTAAAAGCCATCTACACAATTCCACATTAAAGAAATCTGTAACTAATGAAGAGGTTGCTGCTAGCAAGCAACTTTATATTTCATTGTTTGATCTACAAATAAAGTGCCTGTTGCCCTTGAGGAATAAATTGCCTATGTTGCATTAAAAAAGTGATACGCTAGTAATATTGCAATAGGGAATGGATGGCAAACTGATAACAGGTTCATAGTTACTACTAGATATCTTCGCCAAAAAGGAACCCCTTTACAACACAGTACAGTATCAGCAATTTAACTACCTACTGTGGGAGAAGAACCCACAGCCTTCTGCATCAAGATCAAGTACCCTACCTGTTGTGCTATTAACAATATAAGCAAACTCAGCATAAGCAGCACTAAACTTTAGTTCCCCTACAGCTCTCAGCTCCTTGTAAAATGTACTCGACATTCAGCTGTATCTCTGAACTTTGCAGCACAAGAAATCTGGAAAAAGCCAACATTTATTGTGGGGGGGGGGCAAAAGCCCAAAACCAGGGACACATTTTAAACATTGCTTGTATAATTTTGGAAAGTTGCTAGAATAAAATGCTGTGTTACCACCATGCATGTCTTGAACCCAGACCCATATGCACTACAGTCAGTGCAACATACTACTATGCTAAATTAACAGTTTACAAAATAAGAAGACTGAAACTTAATGGCTATTAGATAGCTTTCAACCTCTTAGCACAAAAAAACTGGACAAACAAAGGCAATAATGAGGGAATACAAATTCAGTTCTCACTTCACACATTAGCACAAAAAACCTGGACAAACAACAAAAATAATAATGGGGGAATACAACTTCAGTTCTCACTTTTCTCCACAACTGGGGAATACAACTTCAGTTCTCACTATAGCTCACAACTGTTAGAAATAAAAATCTGAGCAAAGTTCAGAAATGGTGGTGGTTAGGGACTTTAGGCTCTTCTTACCCTGAAGCAAAGGTACAGGGTTTGAGCCTAAACACCTGTTGTGTTATGTGGGGGCATTTCACACACACATGCACTTCATAAATTCTAGAACTACCATCACACAGCTTAAAGCAATACAACTTATGATACCACAGCTGTACACCTTAAGTTGCATAGACAGCTACACAATGTCTTGCACAAATCATATGCAGTGTAAAGTAACCAACTATAAAACATCTGTTTATGCCCCAACTTCTTAAGCTGTACAGACAGCACCATAACTTCTTACACAAATGATATGCCACATACAGTTACAAACAACTATTAAACAATATCTGTTTATGTCCCTGACTCTCTTAAGCTTTACAGACAGCAGCATAATTTCTTGCACAAATAATATACAGCTTTCAAGTTACAAGCTATGAGGTCCCATCTGCCTGAGATGGTTGTTACTAAAGTGGATGTAAAAGATGCCGCAATACTTTCTGACAGGAATATTATTTCCTTGGTGCCCTGACCAAATTTTCCTTTAGTCAGTGTGAGTACCATGACAGGTCTTCACTCTGAAAGTAGGCTGCTGGCCTAGTGGGATTAACCCAATCAATAATCAGTCAAACAAACAAATAAAATAACGATTTATGTCCTAGACTGACTTTTAAGCAAGTCTTATATGACTTGGTATTTTGGAGATTAGAGCACAGGGCTTCATAAACCAGAGGTCATGAGCTCAAATTTCATGAAGTCTTCTTTTTCTTGCTTAAACTGTTTAAGGATGGCAGTTAGCATAGATGATAAACTGTTAATGACCTGCTCCCTATAGTCCAGAGTTTTATTCCCTAAGCTTCTACTAGCCTATTTCAAGTAAGACACTCAACTAGACAATGCTCTGGGAAATTGGCTAAGCTCCTTAACGGTGTCATGGACCGTCTATTTAATCAAATGAACATATCACATTTTTTTCTAATTTAGTTTAAAATTTTGTGACCTTATAGAGTTAGTTATATTAGTTTAAACAGTGCACACCATCACCTGCAAGAAGAATGAAGGTATTTTTCCGAAAGTAAATCATGAAAGAAAAAATGAAAAATGTGATGCCTGCCTATTCCAGGACTCACTCAAAAGTGATCCGAGGACATGAGTCAGATCTTTATAAACAATGTATTTCAATTATTTTATAATATACTTTATATTAGCGGCTAAGTTTCTCAAACGCTAAAAATCCTGTTAATTTGCTGCAATTTTAAATTAAAACAACAGACAAATGGTGTATGTGTTATGATCCATCCATCCATCCTCAACCCCTTATCCCATTTTGTACATGGGGTCAGGGTGTCACTTCAGCAGTGACAATCATCTCAAGCCAAGGTTTACACCACTGTGTGACTAGTCCTGCCACTGTAGTTCATTCATACCCCTCACTCACACAGACACTCTCACCTACGGCCAATTTAGAGTGTCCAATTCACCTACTGCATGTCTTTGGAATGTGGGAGGAAACCGCAGCAGCCGGAGGAAACCCATGTGAGTATGTGTTATGATAGTTAATGTAATTTACTTTGATCAGTTAAGCTACACTAATAGGTAAAGCAAACTTTTCTCAGCTGCTTCACAATACAGGGTATATCAACTGCAACTATTGTGTAAAACAAAACATTTCTTTTCAAATCAGCTGAAATGGATGTTTTTTAAGGGCTATATTTGTACAAAGATTACTGAAAACTGTTGGAAGTGAAAATCAGACCACTTTCATTATTACATCGTTATCCATGGAGGAAGGGAAAGAGGAAGGTATGCTCAGCGACTGTATTAATACACAATGTCTAAGACAGGTAGCAGGGAAAGGGTTAGTTTGGGCCAGTGCTAAGGGGAACAGTGCAGGTGCTACATGTTTTATAAGGATGGAAAGTGTGCCCATTTGCATCTTCTTAACTTGTACCACAAACTGCAGGCAAGGGCTAGGCATGCAAAAACTTAAAATGTGCTAAATATGGAAGAAAATCTATAAGAATGTACCTACATGATACTGCGCTGCCTAAGCACAGTGCTCAGAACTTATGGGTAGCTGGGCATTACCTAACAGTGGACGTTTCACTATTCAATCAATTTCACAAAGAAAAAAAAGACGCTAAATGACTTCTGGTCATCCACCTAAAATTTTATGTATATTCTTCACCAGAATGCAGGAACTGTAAGACAAATCTTACAGATATAGATCTGTTCAGTAGAATTCTAACACTCTGTATCCAGAACTACAAGGTTCCAATGCTCAGCTATCTCAGAGTTATGAACTGTAAAAATCAAAATCAAGGAGCTTGTAAGCATTCAGGCAATGTGAAATGCACTTACATTGCTCCAGTTGTATCTAAAGAATGCAGATAGCTCAATGGATAATTTAGATGGAACTCTGGTATCATTTTGAAAGACAGGAATGATGTATTTTCTTGTGATTAATGAAATTCAGGAATAGTACATCTCTATGCTCCATGGTAACATTTCAGTACTAAATCAGAAGAACATGTCACAAAGCCCTACCCCACGTTTTTTCCAGAATAAACCAGAAGACTCATTAGATTAAGTAATTTATACTCCCAAATAGCAGAAAATCAAGAATAAAAAGTGATTGCCACTGACATGAATGCACAACATTCTGAAGAAATTACAAGTACTCCGCACCCAAAAGAAATAATATAACTCCGCTTCTATGTGGAGACAAAACTACTCCCTGTTCCCATGCAGGTTCATTGCCTGCACACCTCCTGTCTTTATATATGTGTGTGTGTGTGTTTGGCTTAGCACACAGACTACATAGAAAAATTAGCAATAAGCATTACCAAACTCCTTACTTCAGCAAATCATATGTGAAAAAAACTTCTCCAGGTTATTGAATGCAGCTCAATCTTTAAGGGAAGATCCAATGACATATCCTGTAACTGGCCTACTCCCATCTCTTAATGATAGAGCAGCTGATAATGTAATAAGCCAGAAGCGGTCTGTCTATAAAATCCTACAATAACTTGTTTGATGCATTCCCTCTCGATAAGGTTTGTGTTTAGAGGTGCTCACTTCTTTAGAGCAATTTACAATGCCTTACAAAAGTCATCCAGATCATTGCTATTGGAGGGAGAGTATAGATGTTGGGTTTCTGCAAATAACGATGATGCTAAAGTCTTCCAGCATGCTTATTCCTGCAGACACAGAGCACATGGGCTAGGAAATGAGTTAAGCACTTCATGTGATAAACGATTGGCTGTTCACTGCTTGTTAACCACACACATACACCTGAGACTGGGAATTGGCCATTCATGCTAGCATCCAAGGAAACTTTCAGGTGTATCATCTTACGTCCCCCAATCCCTCTGGGATGAAGTGAAATCAGCAAAAGCACAGTACGTTGGAAGTGAGATCGTTGGGAAGGAATAGTTTTTTTTTTTCAAATCAGAGAGAACACTGGAACTGACAAAAGTATCAGCATCCTAAGTGATGATAATGATTTCTTTCTGAGTCACACATACACTGTTTCACACATACTCTCCTTACCTGATTGCTCCATACTTTCCTGATCCGTTTCCCGCTCGCACTCCTATCTGTTAACGATTGCTCCATTCAAGCTAATTTCCCGCTTGCAGCCAGCCGGACATGACGCAGCTCCCATTCGCTTTCACCACAACACGCAGCAAGCATCCTTAAAGAGCCAACACTTTTTTTTTTTTTTTTAGTTAAAAAGTTAAAGCACCCAGCAAGCATTCTTAAAGGGCCAATGTTTTTTTTTTTTTTTTAGTTAAAAAGCTACCCCCTTTCTAAATAAATTGTACTGAAATCAGTACAGTGCATATGCCTCCCGGCGTCCCTGGTGCCGCGCACTGGGTTTTAAAGGAAAAAAAAAAGTAAACCAGGAAATAGCAGCTCTGTGCACATTTGAGCACTGTGTTTGAGCAGTGTGTCCCCGGCCTTAAACAGGAAGGCAATAGGAAGGGAAAACAGCAGTAGAAAGGTAATCTAGGAGAACTAGCATAGCTGGCAGGAGAAATGTATCAGAATCAGCCAATTATGCAGGCAGTAGACCAGCCTAGCCTAGAACAATATTATAAACTATGCAAACACCTTTCCCTCTGTTTTTTCCCATACTCTACACCACTAGTGTATACAAGCAGGGAAATTTTAACAAACAAAACAACAAAATGATAGGGGCTGCAATAGCTATCATACAACAACATATGGAAGAGGCTTAGGGTGGTGAGGATGTGAATGCTGTCAACCAACCCACAGTGAGGAGACGGAGAAGAGTGTAAAGACCCAGGGTAACCTACCAGGGGCTACATGAGCTGGAGATAGTGGAGTGCTATAGGGTGGACAGGGACCTTCTACAGCAAATTGTGGAGCTGTGCTGGCCACACCTGACACACAGAACTGACAGAGGGGAGCCCATCCCAGTGGATACCAAGGTATGTGTAGGCCTAAGAATACTAGCTACAGGTACCTTCCAAAGGCCAACTGGGGATATGATAGGGATCTCACAGGCATCAGCATCCAGGGTACTTCACCAGTTCCTGGATGACATGTCAGCACATGCCGGTGAGCACGTATATTTCCCCAACACCCGTGAGGTGTTGGACAGCAATATGCAACTGTTTCACCAAATAGAAGAATACCCCGAGGTAGTGGGTGGTATCGACTGCAAGCCCATATGCATCAAATCACCACCCGATGAGAGGGGTAGTGTCTACATCAACTGCAAGGGCTTCCCCTCCATCAACTGCCAGGTCATGTGCGATACCCGGGATATAATAATGAATGTGTGTGCTGGCTGCCATAGAAGCTATCAAGATTCCCACATCTGATGCAGCTGTACCAGAGATTTGCCAATGGGGACATCCCTTATGGTCACCTAGTGGGGGATGGTGGTTACGCACTGGAGCCTTGGCTGATGACACCCATCATAAATGCACACACCCCCGAACAAGAACTCCATAATGAGGCACATGCACAGACCAGAATTATAATAGAGCGTGTGTTTGGGATGCTCAAGTCATGGTTCCGGTGCCTGGACACATTCAGTGGAGCCTTGCAGTACTCACCAGTTACATGTACCCAGATTGTCATCGTATGTGCCATGCTACACAATATGATCCTGTGGAAACAGCTGCAGCAGGAACAGCATGGGTCAGGGCCATACAGCCCCCCACCATTGCCAAGACCTGGACAGGCACAGAGTGACTCAAAGGAGGAACAACCAGAGCCTGCCCCAGTAGGCTGAAGGAGATGTGTCCAGTATGCCCTGGCCTTGGCAAAGAGGCAACACATAGCACATACACTGAAACAAGTGGAACCCAGGGAATGACACCTCTCTCTGACTCACACATACAGTAAAAGGGATGCCAAACATGATGCTACCTGCGCTCAACCATGTGTAGGGAGTGTACTATGTGCATCCAACATAGGCAGCCCTGCAGGCAGCCCTGCAGCACCACCCTCAATACTGGCATACCCACAAGGTAAGTCACTCAACTTACCAACTGCCAAATGGAGTAGTATGTGTTGTTACCTGTATCTATGGTATGGATGTGAGCATACAAGGAAATTGGGTGGCTGAATTGTATGCCAGCAGATAGTAGACACCTATAGTGGCACCATGAGATCTGTATCAAATACTGGTGTCACCATAGTAGCCAGTACTACACAGGGTGACAAAACCCACTGCAGGAAATGTGCTGGGCCACATGTGTGTCCATATGACTCACACATGCCAGTCAGGGAGATACACATACCCAACAACAGTCTCAGCCAGCAGGACAGGTGTAGACAAACAAAGGCTGTGCTATGGCCTCTGAATGATGCCTATGGGTAACCCTCCCTCCAGGCCTACACAGACAGACTACATCAAGCCAGGCAGTGGGATGTTAGTTCTGAAGGGTAGGAAGTCAGAACCTAATATGTAGGTCAATCAAACCTAAGACCTGTAGTACACTGATATGCCTATAGTCAGTATGATAGGTTAGAATACAGAATTAAATGGAGTACCTGACATACAAGTACAGTCATAGCAAATGTGTACAAGTGTCAGGTGTGCCCCCCATCCTATGTAGAAACAGTCAGGTGTGCCCCCCAAACCTGTGTAGAAATGTGGAAACAGCCAGGTGTGCCCCCCCAAACCTGTGTAGAAATGTAGAAATAGTCAGGTGTGCCCCCCACTTCTGTGTATAAATGTAGAAGCAGTCAGGTGTGCCCCCCAGCCTATGTAGACATGTAGCAACAGTCAGGTGTGCCCCCCAATCCTGTGTAGAAATGTAGAAACAGTCAGGTGTGCCCCCGCAAACCTGTGTAGAAATGTAGAAATAGTCAGTTGCGCCCCCCCACTTCTGTGTATGAATGTAGAAACAGACAGGTGTGCCCCCTCCCCCAATCCTGTGTAGAAATGTAGAAACAGTCAGGTGTGCTCCCCCCAACCCTATTTAGAAATGTAGTAACAGTCAGGTGTGCCCCCCAAACCTATTTACAAATGTAGTAACTGTCTGGTGTGCCCCCAATCCAATGTACACACGTCATAACAGTCAGGTGTGCCCCCCCCACAACCCTATGTAGAAATGTAGTAACATGTATGTGTAGGTATACTACCAGTGGAGCACAGATGCCCAGTGGTGGCCAAGGTAGCAGGATAGATTGTAGCATTTGCACAATATGCAGGTATGTGTGTGTTAGGTTGGTGTGTGTTTCATATTGTGTGAGAGTGGTCAGTATGTATGCATGTTGAGGTATAACCTGGTGGCCATTGCCCACTACTTCTGATGACAGGGCCAAGTACTCACAACTGCAGTGCCTAAGACAATTCCCACCAGTATAACACATGCTAGCAGTAAGCCATTGTAAATGTATGGTGGTAATATGTGTCACCATCTGAAAGAGTGACATGGCATGGCTGTTGGGCTAGATATACAAGCAGTACACAGGGGAAGGTACCCCAGACATGCAGTATATATTGTGTAACTGTGAAATGGACACACCCTTGGAATTGTACAAACAGGTATGCATCACATTACCTGGACCTGTAGTATGGGATGCTGGTGTTGTTTGCCCAAACACTTGCAGATCACAAAGGAGGTAGGGCCGATGTACTGGGAAACAGCTGATGTACCTGCACATGCCAGCATAACTGGAATGCCCCATATCTGTGTGTCAGATGCAAGTAGTGTCCATAGCACACATGCACCCAGCTCACCCAAACACCATCTACAGGTACCTCTCTGGTTGTATCCCTGCTGTGGGGAATGGGTACAATATGACCCCATTTGTATATGGCAATAGGAAAAGATGCAGCATGCAGCGCTGGTGTCCCATGCTGGTGTGCACTAGCCATAGGTAGCACCCTGCCAGCATCCACATCACCTGATCAAGACTGATAGAAGGTATTAGCATGAACACCTAGCACACCTACCCTATCACCCGAGGGGAATACACTGTATGGCGGTCTGAGACTGTAGGACTGATAGAATGCAATGGCCTGCCACATCTGGCCTGCATCAACACCAAATGGCCCACAGGCCTCTGCCAAAGGCCTGTGTCTCGCATGTACTGCCACTGCATGTTATGTCATGGACACCCAAATAACAACATAACACACTCCACATAAGCCATATGCAAGGCCATGTGGACAAACCACAGTAACATGTCCAGAGTGTATCACCAAAACACAGCTGTGATGGGGTGATAACCTTAGAGAAAGTATCAGAGAATGTATGCATAATGTATGGAAGAGGATAGAATAACAGAGGGGTGGGTGGGAACATGGGCAGCATAGAATGTGCAAGGTCTGACACAAAGCTGTGTGCACACACTATCCCTGGCTGCAAACACATAAATTGGTGGCTACATAATTGCCCATACACCGCAATAGGGGTAATGTCCTGACTCATGGCTCCTGCCTCTCGGTAACCTGTGTGAATCTGTAGAGCTGTGAGGCATTGCCACAGCAAGATAAGGCCATACTGTCATATTGATGGATGTACAAGTATGGGATCCTCTGCCAGCACTGCACCAAGGTGCTGAACTGGATACACAGACCCAGCAGCAAGTGTCTGCAGTTCCCCCTCCAGAATGGCATAACTTACCGTGAATATGTAGGTGTCTGCCCACAATACCGGACACAGCTGCAGTCACCCTTGTCCCCCAAGATGTCACTGTGAGCAAGAATGTCCACCTGATAGTACATGAGGACAGAAAACATCACAGTGTATAACAGTACACATGTCTGAATATCTCTGCTAACAGCAGTACCATGTAGCTGAAGCAGCAGAGACACAATCACCTACAGTACACACTATCCCCTGTGCAGTTTGTCCCCATAGTGCCAAATGATCGCTGAATACCCTGCAGAAACAGATTGCTACCAGTAGGTATACAACACAAAGGTCTGTACTGGAGTACAAACTACCTGGAATCGATCCACACATTCAATACAGAAGGGCTTACTGGGCATGCTAACATACTTAAACAAATGAAGCCTATGTCTGCAAACAACAGTGGACCATACATATCTGGCAGTTGCAGATGTTAGTGCATACACTCCTCAGTATGCACCAGTCATGCTTTTCACACACAGTGGCTAGGAATACCGACATATATCCAAGGACAATGCACTATAATAAGCCAAAAGTAGACATACATAGATGTGTGGAAGAGAGTGACTGTGGCAAGGAGCCATCCATCATGAGGCCTGTTCCACCCAGTACACAGCCACATGGCTACAACCACATGAGGTGTAAATGTCACTTACTGTATCCAATATCCACCATTATCCATCAGCATTATAGACTATGTGGTGCAAGTGCTAGCTGTGCAACATGATTGTACAAGGAGGTAGTCATCTAGAAGCTGTATGCACGTACCTGCGGAATATACCTCTGCGTGTGCCCGCATGTGGTGCGTCAACCTCTAGATGAATGGGTTATGGCCCATGCACACACACTGCCCTCCCCATAGCCCTTCTATGGCAAGCCTGCTGAGGTCATCCACTTTGAAATACACCTTTGGGAAAGGTGTAGCCCAGTAATTTTCATGGCACATCCTATAACTCTGTACTGTTGTAGTGTGATAAACTAGTTAGGTAGGAGTTCTAATCCCAGACATAGTAACTGTGTGTGTGTGTGCGTGTGTGCATGTGTGCGTGTGTGTGTGTGTGTGTGTGTGTGTGTGTGTGTGTGTGTGTGTGTGTGTGTGTGTGTGTGTAGACAGCAATGCTTTTTAGGCTAGTCACACTCACTACAATTCAAATGCCCTTCTTTGGCAAAGCTGCTGATGTCATTCACTGTGAATTACACCTTTGGGGAAGGTGTAGGCCAGTAATCTCCGTGGCATGTGTTATAACTGCATGCTGCTGTAGAGTGATAAACTAGTTAGGTAGGAGTTCTAATCCCACACATGGCAACTGTGTGTGTGTGTGTGTGTGTGTTTGTGTGTGTGTGTGTGTGTGTGTGCGTGTGTGTGTGTGTGTGTGTGTGTGTGTGTGTGTGTGTGTGTGTGTGTGTGTGTGTGTGTGTGTGTGTGTGTGTGTGTGTGTGTGTGTGTGTGTGTGTGTGTGTGTGTGTGTGTGTGTGTGTGTGTGTGTGTGTGTGTGTGTGTGTGTGTGTGTGTGTGTGTTTGTGTGCATCCCTGTCTGTGTAGGGAGCAATGCATTTTAGGCTAATTACACACACTACAATTCAAATGCCCTACTTTAGCAAGGCTGCTGATGTCATTCACTGTGAAATACACCTTTGGCAAAGGTATAGGCCAGTAATCTCCATGGCGCTTTCTATAACTGCATATTGCTGTAGTGCGATAAACTAATTAGGTAGGAGTTCTAATCCCAGACATGGCAATTGTATGTGTTTGTGTGTGTCCCTGTCTGTGTAAAGAGCAATGCATTTCAGGCTAGTCACACACACTACAATTCAAATGCCCTACTTTGACAAGGCTGCTGATGTCATTCCCTGTGAAATACACCTTTGGCAAAGGTACAGACCAGTAATCTCCATGGTGCGTCCTATGACTGCATACTGCTGTAGTGTGATAAACTAGTTAGGTAGGAGTTCTAATCCCAGACATGGCAATTGTGTGTGTTTGTGTGTGTCCCTGTCTGTGTAGGGAGCAATGCATTTTAGGCTAATCACACTCACTACAATTCAAATGCCCTACTTTGGCAAGCCTGCTGAT
This sequence comes from Protopterus annectens, assembly GCF_019279795.1. Lineage (NCBI taxonomy): Eukaryota > Metazoa > Chordata > Ceratodontiformes > Protopteridae > Protopterus > Protopterus annectens. Next base: position 1,856,752,427 of record NC_056728.1, on the reverse strand, counting down.
GTCATTCACTGTGTAATAAACCTTTGGGGAAGGAGTAATCCAGTAATCTCTGTGATGCTGCCTGTAACAGTGTAATGATGTAGTGTGATATAAAACTCTGGTAGGGGTTCCATTCCCACACATGGCAAGTGTGGAAGTTTGTGTGTGTGTTTCTATGTCTGTGTAGGGGGCAATGTTTTTTAGGCTAGTCACACTCACTACAATTCAAATGCCCTACTTTGGCAAGCCCGCTTCACTGTGAAATACACCTTTGGAAAAAGAGCACTCCAGTAATCTCTGCGGCGTGTCCTATAACTACGTAGTTCTGTAGTGTAATAAACTAGTTAAGTAGGAGTTGTAATCCCAGGCATGGCAGGTGTGTGTCTGTGTTTCTGTGTGTGTGTGTGTGTGTGGGTGTGTGTGTGTGTGTGTGTGTGTGTGTGTGTGTGTGTGTGTGTGTGTGTGTGTGTGTGTGTGTGTGTGTGTGGGTGTGTGTCTGTGTTTGACATTCGTATCCTGTGTGAAGGTGGCTGTGAGTGTGCAACAACTGGACTCAATGTAGAGCGGGATTTGCAAATGCCTTATATGGTGGCCCCAGTATTTGTCACAATGTCCACCTTACAGGGATAACAGATGTGAAATAGCCGAAAGGCTGGGGTGCAAATCCATACCCCTAGATGTGACATCAAGACTTGGTGAACAAAGTTAGCAACCCTTGTATTACCCAGAGAACACTCTCAACCCATGTCTCACACACACACACACACACACACACACACACACGCACGCACTCACGCACGCACACACACACACACACACACACACACACACACACACACACACACACACACTTGCTTAGGTAACAACCGCTATGTTGGTAGTACCCTGCATATTGCCCACTGATAGTAACCATGGTGTGAATGCAGTAGGCTACAGAGGGCATGGTACCCTGTCCATCAGTCCAGTAGGCACATACATGCAGACAGTGCACCTTCCCTATGTTCCCCACTGAACACCTGCAACACCTGTGGTGCCATCAAATGTGACCCACAAAGGACATACCATGCCTTAAACACATGCCCTGTATGGACAGATGCCACTGACACCAGGGAGTACCTCTATCAAGCTATCAATGTAGGTGCAGGGTCAACCTGCTGTCCATTACCAGTTCCCACCACATGAGGCCAGGAATGGCACATCTGATGATAACAATCTGAGTACACAACATGGGCCAGACACCCCAGGTACAGTTGCACATATCACTGTACATTCATGTGGGACGTGCGCACATCCCAGACACCGTCCATGTCATGTATTAAGGAACAAATACATGGCACGCAATGCACAGCAATGGTAACACACAATAGTTACCCAGGTGACTGGATGGTGCATACAATACCCACCTGTGTGGGCCAATCCAGACATTACACTCCTGAGCCACACTGAAGACCATTGCCATGTGGCCTGATGCCAAGGTATACCCATCACCTAGCCTTTTATAGCTGTCTGGCACAGTCGACCATTACACACCCGTGAAGCAATGCACCCCTGCATGTCAGTACTAGCACCCTGTGTCTGTGTGTGTGTGGTGTATGATGCCTATGACCACATTCACACTCACCACAACACCCATTGGCATACAGAAGTATGCTGTCTTATGTCTGATACCTCCACATACCCTTTGCCCATATAACCTCTGGATTACCCCTGTGGTCCATGTGATACCTGCACAGTACTGTATTGTGGCAATCTAACTAGTGAGGAGTTGTATTCCTGGCCCTGCCAAGAGTATCAATGTGTGTGGGTCCCTGAATGAATGTGGCTGTGTTAACGCTGACACCTGTTCATGCTGACAGGCACGTGTACTACACCTACCTTATAGCTACCATATCACTGTTGCAGATGTCACTCACCATCACATATATGTTTGGAGAACTCCTCAACATGTAATCTATGTGGCACATCCAATAACTTCATAGACATGTGATAGCAATGCATAGTTAGGTGTTTGATACCCTGCACTGGTAGGTGTATGACACAAACATGCTTAAGTTTTACTCTCCTGCCCCTCCCTGACCTATCTTTTTCTCTGTATGCCACTCTCACTCCCTCTCTGGTGGATGTGGAGACTTACACCTGCTTTGCTTATGCAGCAGCATGTGTATTGTAAGTGACGCTCATGATCAGCTGATGGCCTGTGTATGAATTTCAGCCCTCCTCTAGCTGATTGCATGTAGAACAACTGTGGTAACATTCTCATAGCCAATTGCATGGAAACATACTCCCATATATAGGAACATCATGTTGGTGTTGGGCCTTTTCATTCACTGTGAGCAGGACCTAGATTTGTTGTTTGGCAAACAGCATCACAGATGGAATGGGGATTTACCTTTAACAACATACACTGTGGAAACAGGCCAACACACAGGAGGGGGATGTGCCTGACATGACTACAAAATGTAAGTGCTGCTATACTGCATTTGGAGTAATGTTGGTTTAACAGGATGTGTGTGGATATGGCTGTCCTACATGTTTTAATACCTGTCATGTCAGTGCTATGTTTATGAGAAAACCCCCATCTGTGCAGTCATCTGCAGACTGGGTAGTGTGTGGTGCCTTTTGTTTCTTGTGTTACCCACAGAGCACCTATCTGTGAACTTCAGAAGCATAGTGTGAGGATTGCAGTCAGTACATGGTGGCAGCCATGAGAGTTACTGACTTCATATCCCGCATAGGAAATATGTTGCAACAAACCCTGTTACAACAGTAAATGTATGAGGTTATCACAGCAACATATCAATATTGGTCCTGTGTTTGTGCCTCCAGCCACAACTCTGTCAACCTTTGTACATATGTCATGCAGTAAGAGGTGCATATGTTCTGTACACCATATTTATTGACATCATATCTGATTACAAGCCAGTGAGATATCAGACTGCTACACATTATGTATAGTAGGGGTTATATTTCAGGACATAACCTGGGCATTCTGTGGTTGTGTGTACAGTACTGAGGTCCGTGTACGTATAGTGATTGTTGACAGTGTGTGTATTGTGAATATGTACCTACGTCTGTGTACTGATTGTGGTAGATATCATGATTCTTGGTCAGCTTGCATGTTTGTAGGGCCAAACACACACATGTCCCATACCACAGACAGGCATCGGACCACACTGTGTAGCGGCCCAGTATATGTAAGGCTAGTGTGTGAGTGGCACATATAAAGATGGTGTTGATCAGATAGTCCATATACTGTAATATTACACTAGCTTACCATATGTGGCTGTGTTCACATTGGTTGTGGTGATACACTTTCACACAGGTGTCTGTTACTCTGTACTGTGACATGCCCATAGAGCCTGCTATATATGCAGGTATATGTGTATTTCCCCATAGGAAATGTAGACCAGTGTTGTGGCAGTCTGCCTGTAGCCTGCACAGTGCTTTGTTACATGCCTAGCAACTTAGTGTACTTAACAAGTGAGATGTTATGTCCAGATACTTGCCAGATGTAACTGCTGCCAGGCCACCACAACAGTCATGTATGTCAGCAAAGCAGTGGGATTCTGTACATATGAATGTCACTAACTAGTGGGTAGTATGTGGCCATGGCACCTTTGTACCAGGGGTTATTATGTGTCAGGACAGACAGGGGTGTGTGAATGCATAACCTATGGGACAAATGTATACCACTATTTACGTGATATACCCATCTACATGGATAACATCCACATTGTCAGGCTTGGTCCACATGTCTTGCACTAAGGGGTTCTGTGTATACCTCTGGACTGACCAGAGTGTGCCAGACTGTCCACATATATTGGCCATATCTCTGCTGTAGTCCACAGGATCATTACTGTGCTAGCAGTGGTACTGTACTATGATGTCCTTAGGATGTCTGTCAGTAGCCAATGGCTCACATGTTAAAAGCAGATGTGACCTCCCACACACAACATGTTTGTGAAGACAATACCTAGTACAGTATTAATAGCCTACAGATATACCTGCAATACATACCTGACATCCCCTTGGACTAAGAGGTTGGGACTATTAGGGCTGAGGTAGGGCTCTACCCCATGTTCAGGACATATGGTGAACATATATGTATATATAATTATCCATATATCTATATAGATATATGCACATATACATACCGACATACATAGATGTATATGTACATATATATATATATATATATATATATATATATATATATATGTATATACATATAAATACTCAGATATATACATATACACAGCAATATATGTCTACACATATACAGATAGAGATACATATGCAAATATACGTATGGATAAACATATATATATTGACAGTAATATGTATATCAGAATAGATATGTATGCACATATAGTTATCTACATATATATCTACATAAATAGGCATATCTGTACACATAGGATGTGCATACATATATAGCTATGTATACATATATCTATCTATCTATATATATATATATATATATATATATATATATATATATATATATATATATGTATGTACATACGAAGAGATGTACACATGGCCATATATATATATATATATATGTTGCACTATACAAATGTGTATACAGGCATATGCATGAGTATGCATGTGTATGTACATGTAGACATATATCAACCTATTATAAGTACATATCCATATTCCTGTCATGTGTAAACCTCAAGGTTGTGTATACTCTCCCAGATGTATCTCACCATATGTATCTACTATGTGTACCTTATGATAAAACAACATATGTGATGCAACAGTCATATTAATAACAAGTACTACACAATTGTGGAAGTAAAGGCAATTGTTCAACACTACTCAATATGTGTATTGACAGATATATTGGAAAAACAACAGCTGTCTTCACAGTGGTCATGGTGTAATGGTTAAGTATTGTGACTTTAGTACAGGGCCTGGGTTCAAGACCTGCAAGAGCTGTTCATTTTGTTGCTGGGCAGAACAAGAGCTGTCAGATACAGAGTGGTTAAGGCAGTTTTGAGCAGCTTTAAGTGGGTTTGGACAGGTCTGCTCGAAGCTAAACGGTGTTAAGCTATGGGTAAATGTATAAGCACTTACACAGTGTAGGCTTCACTTACCAGTGCACAAATCAGCTTAGCTGTTATATTGCAGTAATGTTGATACTTGCTAAGCATGGCTTAGCCCTGGTAATCAGGTCACACCACCCAGTCTGATAACACAGCAGGATACTGACATCTGTAATATGTGCATGTAATCCCATGTACAATACATGTGCCTATGTGCTGTCATTACATTAGCAAGGGGTGCGAGTGTCATGTGTGGGACACAGATGTATATGAGGCCTGTGCAGCACCGTTATCCATGTGAATGTGTTACATACAGGGGTATTAGGTCAGGGTATGTGCTGTCACACTGGCATGTAGTGTATCATGGCAGTACTACTGTTGACAGTGCTTACCCAGGCAAGAGCAGAGTGCTAAATGTAGTACTGACAAGAGGCATAGCTGGACACTGAGGCCTCCCTGTTGTATCCCTGGTGTGTGAGCTGTGTCACAATATATACCCCTTACTGGGTAATGATCCGACATGTGGAATGTAACTGTAGACTACCGTCTGTACAGCACATGTTAGTGAGGGCTTCTGACATGTAGTTATGGCATACATATTATTGTCAAACATCTATCTGTAACACACTCATCCTACTGCATGGCTACTTGCCAAGCTGATGACTGTCAGTCCCTGTACAGATGTGCAGATGACAGGTATCCACCTGGGATATGTACAGGCGACCTAAGCTTGATTGACACTGACATGTCTGCCCAGCTGTGTAAGAACTGGCACATATAGAAGATGTCACCCTGTATGCACCACATGCCATGAGTACCTCCATTATACTACCACAGTCAACAGAACATGCTTGGGTACAGGTCTACATCACAGACACTAACCATGTATTGTAATACATGTTGCATATATGTCAACTTGATCATGTCAGTGGCCATGTGCAGTAGGCACCTGGAAGATTGGCTGATGCATGTCATTCTCACCCTGAGGGTCACCACAGTCGTTTCTGTCGATAGATTGCCTGCTGCCACCTGGCAGGTGGCAGGATACCACTGTACACACAATCCCTACACAGCCCATCTCTCCTTGGACAATAGCTAGGTACACACCTATGACCACTTGCAGGAATGCACCCCTGTACTGACACATGTGTACAAGTGCATGACTGATTATAGCAGTGTCTGTGTGTTAGCACACCTGTACTTGGAAATTTCATGAGGGCCTTCACAACCAATGCAACACCCATTGCCATAGTTAGTTGTGGCTGCTGCTGTATGGGACATTGCATGTGCCCTGTTAAGCTCCTCCCCATATCAGCTACATGAGCCTTGCAGTACCAGCACAACAGTATTTTACAAATGGATTGATAGGCATGGGATACCCATTGTGTTCTAGCATGTGTGTGTAGTTGTGCATGTCCGTATATCTGTAGGGTACAGCATTCCGAGGCCACATACTCCTATTACATTACCCATTGCATACAGTAGTACAGATAGTGTTGTTGCTGCCCATAGGTGAGGCATGACAATGCAACACCCTACTATGTGTGTGGCATGTGCATTAGATGCATATCCCTGAAGTACCACTGTTGGGGTATACTATGGGTTGTATTGCAGTCACGGCAAATGTGTGATGGTGGGTATGGCAGAGTGTCATCATGGATTTCAGTGAGTATAATATTCACTGGGGGATGTGGGTGCTGTGTACAGTCATTACACCAAGGTACACCCAGTATATGTCCCATGTACCATATTATGGTTACTACTGTCACCATCAACCATACAGGTAACTGATACCACAATCCAGGCCAGTTATGCATGTGCTGTGGGCAGCCTACCTGTAACACATTGGACACATGGTCAAGTTAATTAGCAGTGATAGGCCCTGGTATCTCAGGTGTGTGTCTGCCTGTTATGTGTCTGTTAATGTGTGTACGCAGGTATGTCACACTACATATTGTCCATATAAACCCATTACATCCCCCATTAGCATACTGCACATCTGGGGATGTTCTGCATGTAACATGTAACCTGGGACACACCTCACCCTAAATGTTGTGTGGTGTGTGCAATGTAAGCCACACACTTCAGTATCACTACATAGCTAGGTAGGGGTCCAGTCTCAGTGTTGCCAAGTAACAGTGTGTATGTATGTGGATGGGTCTACATCAGGTTGCAGAGTATACATGCCTCAGCAGGTCACCTGTCCATGTGGCACAGGCAGTAACCATTTTAGTAACCTGTGACATGTGTTCAACTGTATCCCACATATGTCACAGCCATGGTGTCACCACAGTGCCGTACCCCATTGCGGAATATGACTGCAGACCATCCTCGTGCTGACACATGTACACCTACAACACAAATGGATAACATTATGGAGACCACAACAAACCAGTGTTACTAACAGCTATAATGCATCATTGCTGGACGGCAATACTACCTGCCATATATGCATTACACTTTGCTCCTTACATTTTACACAGCAGTACTGTGGTACACTGTAGCACAGTCACTATGTGCATCAGAACCATATTAGCCTGTCCCTGCATTGATGGTATGGATGACAGGGATGTGGCACAGATATCATCATATGCACAGAGCATCCTTGTGCTGACACATGTACACCTAAAACACAAATGGATAACATTATGGAGACCACAACCAACCAGTGTTACTAACAGCTATAATGCTCATTGTTGGTCAGCTACACTACCTGGCATATATGCATTACACTTTATTCCTTACAACACGTTACACTGCAGTACTGTGGTACAGTCACCATGTGCATCAGAACCATATTAGCCTGTCCCTGCATTGATGGTATGGATGACAGGGATGTGGCACAGGTATCATATGCACAGGGTGTGATGTTGATTTGCCAGAGGCCAAGGGTGGGCCATACATTTGCCACCATCTGTGTGGGTGAGGGGTGTACTGCAGTGAGCTGGGCGTGGTGCTGTGGTGTGTGTAGGTATGGGGTTGCCCTATGTGTCTTTGTATAGTGTGTGGGCATGCATACACACAGTTCCGCTATGTGGATGCCCTACACAGGTGTTTATGGAGAGCTGCAGATCATACCTGGCAGGGTATGCAGTTCACTGCCTCCAGCCATGGACATGTGGACTGTGCCTGTCAGGGGTTCCATGGGCACGTCCAGGTACAGGCCCCGATGTGCTACTCTCACTTGCTGATGACAAATGTCAGCTGGTACCAGGCCCCTCCTGGGACTGGCCAGGACCATGTGCACGTGGCCTGCTGTGGTGTGATGTGAACAGCACCCCCACACTGCCAGGGCTGGTACTGCCACTACGGGAGCTCCTTGGTGTCCTAGCACATCCACATTGACTGCCAGCTGTTGGTGTTGCTAGCCTACATCCACGCAGCCATTGCAACACTCCCACCACATGTTCAAGCATGGACAGACCATGGTCAATGAGGGCCATCATCTCACCTGACCATCACTCCATGAACTAAGTTAACACATGGATGGCACCTGCCAGTTCACGGATGTTGTCACTTGCAGAAGTGAGAGCAGCCCGCTGCAGCCTCAGGCCCTGTCTGGTGTGACGTTCTATACATGCCTGCACCTCCATGACAGCCTAAAACATGTACCTGCTGGTAACAGCTATGTTGCCTCTGCCAGAGGCATGATGTCCAGTGACCCTACCATGAGCTCCCTGGGACATCTGCTTATGTGGTGCCCTGCCGGACATCTGGCTATGCCTGCTGTGACCAGACACAGTAGGCATGATTGCCACACTTCCCTCTGCACAGCCACCAAATGCCAGCTGTCCCTCCACTAAGGCCACTGGTGATGGGGTATGTATAGGCACTGAAACTGTGTGTAGGGGTGGGGTGGTTAAAAGGGGGATGTCAAATGATGGAGCTGTTTTGGCCCCTGACAACCCCACCTGTGCCTTAACAGTACTATCATCATCTTCGGTGTCAGTATGGACACCAACATTAGATTGCATGCAGGAGGGCACCTGACCCACCTCACCACCTGTTGGGGGAAAACAATAAACACACTTTAAAACCTGTATAGCATTGCCTAACAGTACACACACACACACGCACACACGCACAGATGCACACACACACACACACACACACACACACACACACACACACACACACACACATACACACACACACACACACCACCATAATACCTACCTGTCCATGACTTTACAGACAGTCCTACATATATTTCCATGTGTTCCCCATCCTGCATCACATACACACATTGATACCACTCATTAACATATCAGTCCTCTAAATGCCTAGACAAGTGATCACAACACAAGATCTGTTACTACATTACCTGCCTGACCAGTGTGTAGCAGTGTTAGATGGCCTCACTGCTGTTATTCAGTATTCACCCTGTGTATGTCCAGACATCATGAGCATGGCCCCTATATGTGTGGGTTACTATGTTCACTCCATAATAGGTTCATAGGTTCATAGGTAGGTACTAGGCTATCTGCCGGAAAGCATTTATAAGCCTAGCCAGAATGTGTTGGCTTTCGCCACCCCCTTAGATTAGCTCCCTGTGCCTCTGTCCAGCAGAGCCATTGAAGTGATCCCTGGGGATCATGCACTAATATCATGCACTTGTGTGTCATGTGTATGTATTGCTCAGTACATGCCAGATATGCTTCTCAATCAGCTTATCATGTGATAACTGTAATTTATGGATACACTCCCTGGTGTTGGCTAGTACTTCTCCAATGCATCTGTAGTGCTGCATACGTGGGTTGTAGGTCACCTCTCTGCTGAATGTGATATTAAGGGTATACCTGGTGTCTACCTTCCCTCCCAATGCCTGTTCCATGCTACAGACCTTATTATACTATCAGCTGTCCTGTGATTACATACATGACAAGTATTTTTGGTGTGCAATGTGGCAGTCCATGTACATGTAGTGCACGGTCCCAAAGGGAAGTACTGCTGTATGAACACCCCACAATCACACATGTGCATACATGGACACCCACACAAACACACACACATGCACACATGCATCCTATATGCAACAACCTCCCTCCACTTCACCAGAGTGACCCTACAGACAAACTAACTAACCACCAGAACACGAGCGCGTGCACACACACACACGCACACACGCACACATGCACACACGCGCACACATGCACACACGCACACACACACACACACACACACACACACACACACACACACACACACACACACACACACACACACACACATACAAGTGAGGTTGCACAATGATAGTACACACAAGTCTCCTATTACCCATCTGTCAACATGCAGAACATATGGTACACAACAGTATGCAGTGCAGCTATAGTCAATCCATGCTAGTAACAGTATACTTGTGAGTGATGCATGTGCTGTGTCACTAGGTGATGCCCCTTCCCCTGAATACCACTGTACCCATGTACACAGTATTGCTGTGCACCTGTTCTGCACCCTGCCATGTACTGTGCACCACACCTCACAGGTGTACAACCCATTGCGGAATGTGTAGTACTGTGTCAGTTATGTCAACTTTAATGCTCACAACCCCTATGTTTTTCAGCAACACATATCTGTGATGATATGTGGACAGATGTCATTTGTGAATGCCTGATGTCTGATTTACAGCTCTCAACAGCATCAGACCATATATGACCAATCCAATACTCTTACACTAACAACCATCAGAGCATACCATGGCTATGGGGGGTATACACGCCCTTCTTGATATGTCACACCCATCCGTGATCTACATTGGGACCACATCACTACATATCTTAACAGTACATGAGCCCGATATGTGACATACATCCTGTACTTTCACATGTAGTGTCTACGGAATGTGTTAGGTGTGCGGATGCTGATCATGATGCATACAGTTCATGTGGGCATATGTGTGCTATGACAGTTTGTCGCACCTCTTGTTGTGTGTACTACAGCAGTCACTACTCCTGGAGGGGGTATACCAGCATGGGCAATCTGCAATTGCCAGTGTATGTTCAGTCTGCCCTACACATGTCCCCCTAATCTGCATGATTGCAAGGTCTACTTATGTGCACATCCCTTTGTGTTTACACACTGCCATCACTATTGCTGTGGGGGAAGAGTTACATCTGCCACAGGTCCTGAACCTGATTATGTGCAGATACAGCCATTCTTAGCATCCTTAGGAACCCTGCTGCAGTGCACTGGTGTGTCATGGTGACACCACCCCCTCCTTCGGCCTTTTTACAGATGCATGACAAGTAAGCCCTACACATGTGTGTCACTTTGCAGTGTCCCATATACCGAACATTACATGTTACAGCCTAGTCCCAGCTGATAATGTGGACTACTGTAATGCCTTATGCCATAGTGTATCTCTGCAGCAGTTGTCATTGTCCTACAGGTATATGCACTGGTGTTGCACTTTATATGGGTGTTGTTCCAAACATGTCCCTACTATAGGCTATGTCTCCCACCATTATGTTACTCCCTGTGGACACATTCCGCAATGACAGGATGTTAGTTGCCATGCACGTGTCTGACATACCCTTCCAATACCCTATCATGGTCACCCCTGTGATGCCGTGCATTTCATAGAAACAATACGTGCACATGTACAGCATGCATTCTGGGTAGGTGTGTTAGATGTGTGCATGAAATATACAACTGCCATTACTTGCCCGGTGTGTTGGCAAGCATCTACATAAACCATACTCACCAGCTACAGGCTGCTGCCTTGGTGGTATCCCGGAGGAACTTACATAAGAGGGTGAGAGATGCAATGTCAGTGGCTACACCTGTGGCAGTTCTACAGGGTGGGTGCACTATTACAATACATCAATGGTACATTTCTATAATACTACAACATATGGACATCTGTTTATCACTGCTATGTAGCAACACAATATATCTATGACATGTCAGATATGCATGATCTACCTGTACCAATGCAGAAATATATGCAACAGTGGTCCACTGATGTGCCTTGTGGCCTTACCTGCACACTCCTCGGCCGGTGTGTGGGTGACACCCACCTCCACAAAGGTGTCTGGCAGTTGGTGGCTGGCCAGACAGGCAGGTGCCATGAGGATGGCCAGGAGCTCCTCCACACATGTCGAGGTGGATGGATGGAATGGCCCCCACCTGTAGCGAGGTGATCCCCCCAGACTGCAGCAGCACGCTGATGGGCATTGCGAAGCAGGTCAGAACAATGATGCCAGACCTGCCAATAACTGCAGTTGTACAGTCCGACATCATTGACCCTGTGGACTAGGTCGTTCCACAGGGTGGTCCACTTCTGCTGCTCATGAGTGGCCCATTCAAACAGGACAGGGTAGTGCTGGATTAAATAGGTGAACAGTACTTCATTTTGACAACTGAATAAGATGGTAGCCATGCATGTGAAAGACATAACGATGGAAACAGGTCTGAGCAACTCATACAGCAAGGTTACCACAGTTCTTAATACACGTCTCTATCACCCCCCTCACCATATCAGTGACAGCAAACTGTACACACAACTCATTAGGTATGGCTACAGCTTATCTACCAGTGGGACAGATATTGTATTGTACCACACCTTGTGCTATGTGTTTGTAGCTATGTTCCATGTGTGGACACTATAATTGCTGGCCTGTTACAGACTATTCACTCGCATGCCATTGTCAGGGCCACTATGGTTCCATATATGCCTGTGGTATGGTTGCTTTGTGATTGCTGCACATCTGACATTCTGTGTTATTGGGGATATCTATGCATGCAGTTGGACATGTTCTGGGACTGTGTAGACTATTACTACCAACATATGTTCTATAACAGTGACACAATAGCATGCATATGTACTATTGCCCAGCAGAACCACCTCTCCAAAACCATCTGCCCATGTTACCCGGCCACATCACATGGTGTGTCCCACCATTGGGCCTCTTCATGTACTGGTTCAGCAATACTGTCAGGTGGAACCAACCCAGGGGATATTGTCCCCCCCCCCCCGGGGGCACACACAGACATGTTCCTGTCCCCTGAGGTCAGGTCCATAATGGGCTCCACAGACACATGTGGGATGTATTACATCACTCTGAGGCACCCAGTACACAATTTACAGGGCCAACATGCTTCTCCTACTCAGCCTCCAGGCCAGGCACCTTCAGGATGTGGACTGCTGTTGTGAGTAGCAGTGGGTGGGAGACTTGTTCCCATTGTGTCCATATTGGGGCCCATGGGTACACATCACAGACCACACACACCATCCAGGGTGTTTACCCATCACATGTGTCACATACCACCCCTGCAGACTGTCCTCTATATATGCCAACCCTGACCACCTCCACAACTATACCTGCCATACTTCCCCATATTCCCATTCCATAATTCACAGACAAGGGCAATGTGGTCCCAACAAGGGGTTCACATGTGACATACCCACCCATGTTGCACACACTGCCAGCTGTAGATATCTGTGTGTATTGCTATGTGAGCTGTTTCCTTTCACATAGCATGCAGCACTGTGGTAGTAATATAGGGTACATGTATTTACATGCATATATGTTTGCGTGTGTGTTTGTATATAGCTAGACATGTGCATATAAGTATATATCTATATATGTGTAGATATATGTGATGTATATATGCACTCATATATATGTCTACACATGGGTATGTGTATATTTGTGGACATAGATGTGTGTGTGTGTGTGTGTGTGTGTGTGTGTGTGTGTATATATATATATATATATATATATATATATGTATATATATATATATATATATATATATATATATATATATATATATAGTTTTATATAGTTTTATATGTTATATACGTGCACATATGTACCCATATGCATACCTATATGTGGGGTACATTAAGACATCAGGGCCACAATCTCACAACACCTTCCTGCACTGCTGCACTGTTCTGCCTTGCTACAACACAGACAGGTGCCACATATGGACACAGCCTGACATTATGGGGGTATATGTAGGACCAGATTGCAGGTAACCCTATTACATACTTATGGCATTCTTGCATGCTACATTACAGAATAACCTGAGTATCCTGCAAGGGGTGGGCTGTGGATCCCACGTGTCCATTATAATGGCATTACTTCCACCACCAGCTATTGGCCACCTAATATACATACTTCCCATTACACAGCACACACTATGATGGCTGACATCTTGTCAGTCAGTGCTGATCTGCACAGTTGACGGCTGTGGCCCACTACCCACAGGGAAAGACACTACTGTCCATAGCAGTTGTTCAGTTGAACATCATTACAACACCTGAATGCACATATAAATCATTCCACATTATCTATCCCATTACATTCAATTGCATGCATATATACTTCACATACCTGTTGTGGGAATGATGTCTGTTCTGGATAGTTTGCTGGATGTAATTATTTTCTTTGTTTCATTCTGTCTCTCACTCTCTCTCTCTCTCTCTCTCTCTCTCTCTCTGTTTGAGCTACTTCGAATAGATTGCAGCATGGATTTTGTAGGTGATGTACATGATCAGGTGATGGGCTCTGCACCCATCAGTGTCCTCCACTTGCTACCTGCATGCAGCATGCTGTGTAGTACTTCTAATTATCACTGTTATGGCAACCACCTACTATAAATCCCTACATCATGTGGGCATGGTCCCTTTACCTTTCCTGTATGATGGACATCCTTCCTGTGTGTGGGCATCAGTGTTACAGACAGCAGGTAGCAATAACTCTTACAGGAGAATCTGCACACTCAGACCAGCTACATGTTTGTACGAGGTTCCAGAACTACAGAGAGAGTGTGAGTAGAGTTGTTGTATGCATTGTATAGCACTGGTGTTACAAGGTGTGTGTGTACATACTAATTTAACTTGAAATGCACTCTGTCTGCATAGCTCTCAACTGTGGGCCTATCCTCTTGATGGCCAGATGTGTGCCTATTAAGTTTTGTCTGTCCACCACACATGTCTTGTATCGGATATATCACTGGCAGTGTTTGTGTATGTGTGTTGAGTGCTATCATTACATGGCTACATCCATTTCTGTTTCTAACTTCATATTACTGACTAAGGGTATGTTGCAAACTATCCTGTAACACCAGCAACTTGCTTAGTGTATGACAACAGTTTTACACATATGGGTCTGTGTTCCAGCCTCTGTCCTCCACCTACATACCAGGCTTTGCACATATGACATGCTGTCAGGGGTTGTTCTGTAGTGGGCTGTGAGTACGTCATGCTGCCATTCCTGCCATCAGTCCACTGCTGTTGTGTCCCCCACACATATTGTGGGGTTGGGTCCATATATGCGTGGGCTTCACCTACACAATACATGTGTGCCCTTATGCACTCCAGAGGCCAGTGTATGTAACAGTGGTATATGGCCCTGTATTATTGAGTATGGGGGGGTGTACCATAACTAACCTAGGCTGTTACAACATGTGGGGGTATCAGGGGTAAGCTGCCTTAATGTATCTGGATGTACATTACCATACAATCCACCTTGGGTAAATGCAGGCCTACTGCCTCCTGCCATACAGACTGTTCTGTTTGTCAGTGTGATTGTGATGGTGTCAGTTATGCCTTGTTATGTAACAGTTACATCCCATTGTGTCAGCTGAGGTCTTTACCCCCTAGGGATTGTGTATGGAGTGTAGATAGAGGTTGCTTACCTATACATCTGCATTACTTACTGTTGATTGTTTGGTATCCTGTGGTCAAGTCTGTCTTTACTATTGTACTACTTGAAGGCCTCAGCCTGGACAGCAACATATGTAAACCTTTCCAGACTACTGTATTAGTATAACTGTTTCACAGTTGCATTACTCTGTTTATATGGAGGTCAGTGTCTAAACAGCTATATGACATGGCATATATAACTGTAATAGTACACATGTATTCAAACCTGTGTGTGGTATTATATCCTTTGACCTCTCTGTGGGTATATGTTGCAGGCAACGATTGTCATTTGTATGGGTGGCTCATACAGTGTCCAGTTGGTAAGGTGGTAACTGTAGGCATAGTGGCTGTTCCATATTGTGTGCACCTTCTATATATGCAGCTTGCTATACATATCTCTGCGTGTGTATGTGTAGTTACATATATATATATATATATATATATATATATATATATATATATATATATATATATGTGTGTGTGTGTGTGTGTGTGTGTGTGTGTGTGTGTGTGTATATATCTGTATCTGCATATATGTGTCTGTGTATATGTATCCTAGGTATGTTGATTGCTTCCACATTGTACATTCAACAGTCCAAAAGGTCCGGTCACATGAAGCAATCAATAAAGGCAGCCACAAACAGAAAAAATATCTCCAGTAATCCACAGGACCCAAGATAATAAATAATCATTTATTCCAACAAACACATTGATTTAGCGCTTTCTTTTCCAAGCAGGAAACTTCATCAGAATCTATTGCATCACATCCCTTTCTCATTTAACTAATTCACCTCTTATTGTGATTGGATGAATACTATGAATACTGAAATCTAAATCTAAATACATATGAATACTCTAAATGCATGTAAAATACATGTAAAATTATTCATAAAAGGCATTCATAAAAATATATAAATAAATAAATGAACCTGTATATAAAAACATATATATAAAGAGCATGTATGTAACAATATATATATATATATATATATGTATGAAAAAATGCATAAAATACTGAATACTAAAAATAATAAATACTAAAAATACCTATGCAAAAATTACATGCAATAATACTTCTTCATAAAATATAAATTGTTAGTTGACGGCTTTTAATTTCAATGCTGATGTTAAATTCACATGGTCATTCAGACCAGGTAAAACACATGCATCAAGCCTCAACTGCCACATTATTTCCTTGAACTCAAGCCTATTCTGCCAATCACCCTCTCTTTCTGAAATATGGACATTTTCCAATACCCAAAACTTAAAATCAGCACTGACACATTCTAAAGCATGTCTATAAAGTGCATTACTTTAATTTTTCTTACTAATTTCATACATGTGCTCATAAATACACTGTTTTAAACTGCGTTCTGTCTTGCCTATATAAAATCCCCAATGTACTAGACAGTAAGCAATGTAAACCACCCCTTTGGTTTGACAATTATACAATTCATTCACACAACATCTTTATTGTGGAACAGGTATAACCAATTCTTCTTTGTTAGCTATAAAAATACATTGGTTACAGTGACCACATCTAAAGCTATCTGTTCTGCCTATAATTTCACCCCATACCTCTTTCTCAAATAATTCTTTTAAATTGTCATTTTTCTTATAACCAAATTTTAATTATCGTTTTTCTTATAACCAAATTTAAGGGACTGGTTAAAAACTTCCAACCTATTGGGCATTTTTCTAAAGAGGTCCCAATATTTCATCAAAATATCACGTATCTTCTTTGTGAATTCATTAAATGTTAAAACCATATAAAGTACATTCTCATCACTCCTTACTAAGGTGGTGATGTTCAAAGTATCATCTTCATTATAAAAAAATGGTTTGAATTTTGTCCCCCATCCTAATAAAATTTCATTCTTGATACAGTTGATCAACTCTTAACGGATAGCCCCTATTATAGAACAACCCACCAATATATTCCAATTCCTTCTCCAAATCCAGCCTTACAGATGTCATATGGGCTGCCCTTTTAAAATGTTTTTCTTCTGAATGTTGGGATGACTGCTCTTATAATGTAGGTGGGTATTGGAAAAACAATTCTTCCTATAAATAAAGGATGTGTATCTTTTGTTGGGCAGGTCTTTTTTAATATTAACTTCCAAGTAATGCACTTCCTGGTCCCCAACCTCATGTGTAAAAAAAAAGAAAATCAGTAGAAAAATTAATATAATTCATAAATTCTAAAATAGTTTATATCTGACCTTCCCACACAACAAAAATATCATCCAGGTACCTATAATACTTTTTAATATATGTCATAAAATTACTATTGAAAACAAAATGTGTCTCCCAATATAACATTGCAATGTTTGCATATATGGGGGCACAAGATGCCCTCATTGCCACACCATCCACCTGGTGATAGTATTCTCCTTGGTGATATATATAATTATTAATATGTATTAATTCCATATTTTCCAAAACAATATGGAAATCGTTAGCATTTAACAAGTTAAATTCCACTAACATTTCCTCAAACCAAGATAAACCCAGTGTTTGTGGGATCACAGAGAACAAGTCTGTGGCATCCATTGTCACAAATTTATATTCATAATTGAAATCCAACATACTCATTTTGGTTACGAAATCCCAGGAATCTATCAATATATGTAAATATTGAGCATAAAAAGGTTTAAATTTTTTGTCCACAAAAATACCAAGGGGTTGTGTCTTAGAACCCATGGAATGAACCACTGGTCTCAAAGGGGGATTGTCCACATCCTTATGAATTTTTGGTATCCCAAACATACCGGCTATATAAGGTTTGTCAACTTTGAAAAAATGATACAGTTGTTCATTAATTCTACTCTGCAGTAGGTTGTCTTCCAAAATTAAATCTATCCTATGGTATGCAATTTGAACTTCTTCATGTCATACCTGTATATATCTTTCTCCTGTATTCAAAATTTCAAACATTTTATCAGCATAGTCCCACTGGTACATTAATACTACCCCCCCACCCTTATGGGGTTTCATCACTCTCAATGAACCATCACCTCTGAACTGATCAAAAATAATTTGCTTTTCTGTTGTTACATTTTTTAAGGAAGGAATTCTTTGTTCTATAAACTTCCCTTATCTCATTTGTAATCATAGTTTCATAATTAATTAGCTCGGGATGGAGGGGAGGGTTATAAATACTTATTTTTTTAATGTATTAACCCCTGTATGAGCATTGCCACCAAATTCTACCTGCAGATTTAATTTTCTCATAAAAAGCTTCACTTCCAACATAGTCTTCCCTATATTGCCCCTTTTATTGGGTATAAATGTGAAGCCCTTATGAAATAAATCAAAATGTTGTTGCTGTAAAACTATATCAGTATAATTGTATATGTGAAACTCATTTAATGTATGAACAACACCATTTTTACTGATATTTACCCTTTCAATAGAGATTTCCATTTCTCCATTCACTTCATTATTTGCTATTTCATTATTTACTGAAATTAGATTTTGAGAACATGCTGTACTCACTAGGTTCCAAACTTCTGCCTGCCTATTGCTTGTGCATAGGTGGGAACTCCCCTGTTCTTGATTCACTCTGACCTCCTCGGTCCTTCCATCCCTAAAGGGATATTCCCATTGTTTTATCTACCTTCTTCTCTATCCATACTATTTCCATTCTCCCAATAATTGCCAGAATAATAGCCTTCTTCCTGTCTATTCCTTCCTCTATTGAATCTATTTGTAATCCTATTTTTGTAAAATTGTGATCCTACAGAATAGGCTTTCTTTTCTTGATAATCCTTATCATCCCTCTCAAGCTTATTAACCTTCCTTTTGTAATTTTTATATGAAGCATTGTCAACATCTTTAAACACAATCAAATATTAAGTTTACTTTCTGTAACCGTAAATAATAAATCTTGTTTAATTTTATCATTCAAAACATCAATTTCATCCTTCAATACATTTAACATGATTTCATTGTGTTTAACTATAGTTTTCATGATTGCTAACCCACATTCATTAAAAATGTTAACTAAATCGTTAAACATATATGTCCCCTCTATTGTATTGTTAGGGAACTTGTTTCTTAACCCTTTAGGAACATGCTTCTGTTTAATACTTTCTGTTAAGAACCTGTTATCTAAGGACAAATTTTTGAATTTTAACATTTTTTTCTTTTAGAAGATTATACATACCTCTGTATGAGGCCATAACAGGTCTATTATTGTCCTTGATAATGTTGCTATCTTGTATCCTTTTGGATAACCAGTCTGTAATGTTCAAATATTCATATCTATTAAGGTCTTCGTTCCAATTGTTAGCCTGTCTGCTCGTTGGTATCTGTGTTGAAGCTGATACCGGTCATGCCAAATTGACATTTTCACCTCTGCCGTTAACGTTTCCATGTCCTGAAATCATACGCCCACCTCCTGGAGTATTGCGTTCATGTCATGGATGATAGCACGGAATGGATGCATCTAAACTGTCTTCCTGTTCATTGGGCGAGAAAACCTGAATGAGTTTAGTAAGCTCGCCGAGCAAGGTCCGTCCACCTCCAATTCCAGATGCGGCTCCTCGGTTACCTTGTGTAGCCATCCCAAAAACACAAAACCAGTAAACACAGGATAAATCCAAACCAAAAAACACTAAACACTCCAAAAGGTCCGGTTACATGAAGCAATCAATAAAGGCAGCCACAAACAGGAAAAATATCTCCAGTAATCCACAGGACCCAAGATAATAAATAATCATTTATTCCAACAAACACATTGATTTAGCGCTTTCTTTTCCAAGCAGGAAACTTCATCAGAATCTATTGCATCACATCCCCACATTGTACATTCCCTATGGGAGCCAGACTGTACTGCATGATATGTTACTGATACCAGCCTGACATCATACAGGTGGGATGGAGTACTGTTAACATTTTGTGCCCATGTCATGTCAAGTCCTAGTTATGGGATCTGCAGCAGTTGGTAGTGTATTGCAGTGCAGAAGTATTTGTCTGTGGGGGGGGATACCTATTCGTACAAGACGTATGTTGTTTGGGGCCTCTCAACCCCATTAACGGTACATGTGGACATATATGTTTTTGTTATGTTCCCATTTTTATCTACAGATTTATGTCCATATATACCTATATAGATATATATATCTGCTTACATATATATAAATTGCTGTATATATATATATATATATATATATATATATATATATATATATATATATACATAAAGATGCAGACATATATATATATATATATATATAGATGTATGAATATGTATGTATATATGTTTATATATATATATATATATATATATATATATATATATATATATATATATATATATATCTATATCTACATATATATATAGATATGCTATATCTATTTAGATATTAATATATATATATATATATATATATATATATATATATATATACACACACACACACACACACACACACACACACACACACACACACACACACACATACATCTACATGTTTCATAGTTTCATAGTTTCATAGTTTAGTACTAGGCTATCTGCCCTGGGGCATTTGCAAGCCTAGCCCTAGAGATGTGGCTTTTGCCACCCCATGTAGTGGTACTAAGGTGTATAGAATAAATTTAGAATACTGTGCCTTTGTATAGTAGTGACACATTGAAGACCCCCTTACTTATTAACATTAGTTTACTGTGCCTCTGTCAAGTAGAAACACAGGGGTGACCCCAGGGGTAAACCTACGATCTCCCATCCACTCGTCAAGATTTCTCTTGAAGAGAGTCAGTGAGGGGCTCTGCCTAACATGGACTGGGATTCTGTTCCAGAGTATGGGAAGCCTCTGAGTTATGAATCTGTCCCTCCAGCATGTTCTATTCATGTTTGTACTGAGGTTTAAATCTTTGGCTCTCGTGGTTCTTATGGATTTGGATTTTTTGAGGTGGAGCATGTCCATCAATTCCTGGTTGGACATGGCCTTGTACGTCAGGCACAGATCACCTCTGAGCAGGCGGTATGCTACTGAATAGAGCTGGAGTTTCTTTAGCCTGGCAGCATATGACATATGTTGGAGAACCTTGATTCTCTTGATGAGGTACTTCTGGGGTCTCTCTAGCTGTTGTAAGTGCCAGGTGAGGTACATACCAAATGGGGCATTGTACTCAATCATGGGCCTGATAAGGGAAGAGTACAGGGGCACGATGACCTCCTTTGATCTGGATGTGAACCCCTTCATGATAAGGTGGGCAAGGTAGAAAGTCTTTCTAACCACTTTGGCAACATGGGTGTCAAATAAGAGGTCGCTATCAACTTGGGTCCCCAGGTCTCTGATTACTTTTTCGGTACTCAGTGGGTTACTGTCTATGTGATAATTTGTGGGTACTTTGTTTTTCCCAAAGGGGATGACTATACATTTCTTGGCATTCAGTTTAAGGCCATGATTCCGGCACCAGTTGTCCGTTTCGGTGAGGCCTTTTTGTAGGATGTATGTGTCAGCTGGTGTATCGACTATGGCGCCTAGTTTGCAGTCATCTGCGAACTTTGTCAGCCACAACCCTCCCATGTTTGCTTTCACATCTGAGAAGTAAATGCCGAACAAGAGGGGTCCCAGGACAGAGCCCTGTGGGACACCACTTGTGACTAACTTTGAGTCTGACATGGCTCCCGCAATCTTGACTTTATGGTTCTGTTCTTTAGCCAGTTTGCAACCCATCTTGTGACATATGGATTTACATTTAAGCTGTTTAGCTTATCTATGATCCCCAAGTGGGGTATTGTGTCGAAGGCTTTAGCCAAGTCCAGGTAGGCTGTATGGACTGCCCTGCCCTCATCAATGGCTCTAGTGACTGTTTCGAAAATGTCAACCAGGTTCAAAAGGCAGGATCTGCCCTTTACAAAGCCGAACTGGGTGGGATCAGGTGTCTGTAGGTCCCCAATGTCATTGTTTATGAGTTCCATAATAATTCTTTCCATAGCTTTGCAAACCAGGCTGGTCAAGCTTATGGGGCGGTAGTTCCCAGGGTCTGTAGTGGAGCCTCCCTTGTGGAGTGGGACCACTGTTGCTGTATGCCAGTGTTCAGGTACATATCCTGTAGTAAGGTTAAGGTTAAATAACATTTTTATATGTGGGTTTAGCTCCTCTTGGAGTTCACGTATCACGCAGCCGGGGATACCATCAGGTCCCATAGATGCTGTGTTTTTTGCTTTGCTGAGGGCAGTTCTCACCTGGACATCAGAGATGGCAGGGAGGTTACATTCAGCTGGGATGAGTATTTCTTCTTTTGTAGGTGAGGGAGGGGAGATATTTGCACTGAACCTGTCTGCCAGAATGTTGGCAATATCTGTGGGTTCGGTAAATTTTTTGTCGTTGTGTACTAACTCTGAGGGTTTCCGCCCAGGTTTCTAACATAACTGAAGAATGCCTTGTAGTTATCTTTAGTGTCCTTGGTGATTTTTCTCTCAAAGTTGGCCTTGGATGTTTCTTTCTACTAGTGCTGATCAGTGATGCCTTCCCTTTATGGGATTTTGCTCTGTCTTGCAATAACTTCCTTCTTTTGTTATACAATTTGTTTATGGCTGGGGTCCACCAGACAGGACACTTTCCTTTGGTGGAGAGGGTCTTGGTTTTATTTGGGATTGCATGATCCATGCATTCTTGGAGATGTCCGTAGAAAGCATTTGTGTAGGATTCAGCATTGTGGAATGTGGTTTCCATTGGCCCTGTGGGCTTAAATGGTACCATCTCAGTCTTGAGAAGTGTAAAGTCGGCTTTTGAGAAGTTTCTCACTGTAGTCTTTTGTGCTGGGGGTGGAGGTGGTAAATGTATATCCAGGGTGATTAGTTTGTGGTCAGATCTCACCAGTGAGGGGAATACTTCCGGTGTGGAGCATTTTGTCCCCATGTTTGTGATGATCAGGTCTAGTATATTATCCCCCCTTGTGGGAGAGGTGACTAGCTGTTCCATTGCATTTGAGTTTATGAATTCCAGGAACCTTTGGGCTAGGGTGTTAGGGCTAGAATAGTGCACCCAGTCTATGTTAGGGTAGTTGAAATTTCCCAATATGATGGTATTTGGTGAGACATTCATATCTTCCAATGTCTTCAGGAAGGCTGAGTGGGGTTCTTGAGATTGGGAGGGTGGTCTGTAACATGCAACCAGTTGTATAGCAGTACAACCAGTACAACCAGTTGTATAGCAGTTTTGCCTATGGTTAGCTGCACCTGGATGGTCTCCGATGCTTCATGAGTTACCACTAACCTGGAGGTGTGGGTATCCTTGATGAATATGGACACTCCCCCTCCCTTTGTGGTTCGGCCCGGGTTTTGGGGCTGAAAAGCATGATACGAGGTAAAGCCTGGTAGCACTGGGGTGCTCTCAGGAGCCTTGAACCAGGTCTCAGTTACAGTGCAGACATCGATGTTCTCCATACTGAGGAGTGCTTCGAGAGCCTGCATCTTGAGATTTAGACTTCTGGCATTGAGCAGCATTACCCTTAATTTTTTTCCATTTTTGTTTTCTAAGGAGGTGGGTTCGTCTTTTGAGCCTTGCCTAAAAAAGGCACTATGGGGGTGGCAAGAGCCTTAGCCAATATCCGGAAGCCCAGTGGTAACAGGTGCAAGCCGTTGAAATACATTCCCTGTACTGAATGCCTGGGCTGGATAATATGTTTGTGAAAACATCAGGGTGATGTATATCTGACATGCCTTAGTGGTAAATCACTTTGGTTATGGTGTGTAGGGTCCTGGGTTCAAGTGTTGCAGAGGCTGTTTATTTTGTTGCTGGGCAGACCAAGGGCCATTGGATACAGAGTAATTAAGGCACTTTAGAGCAGTTGTAAGCGGATTTGTGTGGTGGTAAGCACTGCTGACTTCCGGTTACAGTTTCTTATACTCAGTTAGCTTTTCAATTTCTTAACCTGTGTGGGCTTTGCTTACACCCATGGAAACAGGCTTAAACCCGCTTACTGCTGCTTAAAAGTGCTTACTCCCGCTTACCCCTATGCTAATTTCTTTAAAAGAAAAGAAAAAAAGGGTTGATAGGAAAGTGATGAAAAACAGGCACAAAGAGGGAAATACAGTAGGGAAAATAGCTAGGGATGTGCAGGAAGGATGTAGGGAAGGTCCATAGCTGCCCATTTCTTCTACAGCAACAGCTGTGCATATACACTGACTTTGGAGGTAGATTTGGACACTCAAACCTCTTAGAGAGGGGTGAGGACAACAATAATATGTTGTGATGCCAATAAGACCAGATTACATGTGTCCAGTGGACACATGTGCGAAATGGACATATATGTATGGGGCGAGATTTTTTTTTTGGGAACAGATTGCCTTTTTTTTTTCAGGTGAGAGTGGGATGTCGGGGAGGGATAGTAGGTATAGTTGGGGAGGTAGGTTGGGTAGGTTAACAGACAAGACAAACAAGATGCATACAGGGGCAGTATATGACACATGTGGGGTCAGACACCTTGATGGGGGGGTGTTGGGACATCGGAAGCCCATGAGCCCCCTAGTGTAAACAGTGGGACTGAGATCCCTGTGCTGGGGGCTGAGTCGCAGAGCCAGGCCAACCCTCTAGTTGTGACACATGTCTCTCAAGCTTGCTATACACCATGATCCAGACCTGGCGATGGGTGATAGATTCCTGTTCATGCCTGCTCCCAAGGGGGGATGAGCCCCATCCCCTGAGGTGGTTCCACCCAAGGTGGTGCAGGAGCAATGGATGAGGAGGTCCCAGGTTGGGCCCCAGATGTGCTGGTGCTCGGTGCCACGGCCAGCTGAGGTGGGACAGGTGGGTCCACTGGGACCGCCTTCCCAAACGTGCTATACTATTTAAATTTTATCATCATATTTGGGTTAGTAATAGTCAACACATTCCAGGGTTATGTATAACAGCATACATAGATATTCCCATTAACCCAGACACCAGGTACGGAACAGTTGCATAGCAAATGGAACATATGCATATATGGGACCACAGTGGTAATAACACCAACATGCAGGTACATTGATGGCACCATGCCACCAATGTTGGAATATTTCAATATAGCACATGCATGGAAATAGATTAAAATAATTATCAACCAATAGGACATAATCATAACAGTGACGTCATTACATACCATTTGAATTGGGTATGTAGTTTATTGTTGGAGATATGATGGGGTGGGGGAAGATGTCAATTAACAACTAGTATATTCCTGTGGTCCACATTACTTTCCTAGTCAGTGCTGTTATCTGCACCTTACAAGTCTTACTACACTACCCTATAACCTTAGTTTGGACAGTGATATGACTGTCATCATCGTTATACATTAACTGGTTTTACCTGAAGTATATACCTCTTACCTGGTATACCTGTGGAGGAAATGTTTGTTAACACTAACTAACTGTTTCTACACATACTCACAGTTTCCAGGTTGATGTTGTGCACATAGCTGTCCATCTCTTTCTGCACAGACTCTGGCCATGTCTTGACCACATGCAGGTGAACTGGGACATATCTAGACTATTGCCCTCTTCAGCCTTTAGTGACTTACCACACTCTTATACAGGCTTTCCTTCACAGTTCTATTATGTAGCACAGTATGGGTGACAGTGATCAGTGATACCTTATTATTCAGAGCAACTGCAAACTCAAAATTCCATACAATACCAGAGTAAACAGTACCAGTACAGTGTATCAAGCTTTTTTCTTATCGGCACAGTGTTCATATCCAATGTACCTGTGGGAGCAATGTTTGTTAGCACTACCTGAATGTTGCCACCCAAAGTACCAGAATACACATTAGTATTATGCACATACATCTCACTCTGTTACTGTACACACTCTGGTGACAGCTTGACAACATGGGGGTGTAGATATGGCATACTTGGCTTATTACTCTCATAACAGTTTTGGGAGTTGCTGGAGTGACAGGTTTGTTCTCATAGATGTGTGACAGTCAGTTACATTCCCCTGTTTGCTGCCTAGACATCTGGGATCATCCCACAGACTTCCCAGGGGTACAGGGTGACAGGCAGCAGATATGGGTCAATATACTGGACATTCTGGTCTTATCTGTACAGTTGTGGGCTATGATTCTGTATGCAGCCAACTTCCACTCCCAGGATTCAGACTATGGCTGTGTCTGCTAAAACTTAAACACTGTCCATCAAAGTTGTGTGTGCTATATAGATATTGCTGTATATCTCCTGTCTGCTTTCTGTCTTATAATTCTCCTGTGGTTTTGCATTCTGACCATGTATTATAACACTCTTATACAGGATTTCCTAGGAAGTTATATTTTGTAGGACAGTGTGGGTGACAGTGATGAGTAATACCTTATTATTCAGAGCAACTGCATCAGTCACAATGCCATACAATTCCAAAGTAAACAGTACCAGTACAGGGTATCATTCTTGTATTTCTAGGTGCAGTGTTGGTATCTGACAGACCTGTGGGAGGAATGTTTGTTAGCACTACCTGAATGTTGCCACACATAGTACCAGATTCCACATTACTATTATGCACATACATCTCACTCTGTTGCTGTACACACTCTGGCCACAGCTTGACAACATGGGGGTGTAAATGGGACATATGTGGGGTCTTACTCTCATAAGGTTTTGGGGGGTTGCTAGTGTGCCAGCATTGTTCTCATACATGTGTGTCAATCAGTTGTATTTCCTGTTTGCTACCTATATGTCTGGGATCATCCCACTGATTTTACAGGGGTAAGGTTGACAGGCAGCAGATATGAGCCACTTTACTGGACATTCTGGACATATCTGTACAGTTGTGGGGTATGATTCTGTATGCAGACTACTACCACTGCCAGGATTTGAACCATGGCTGTGTGTGCTAAAAATACAGGAGTTCACTTCTCAGTTGCATGTGCTATTCGGGTTTTGTTGTCTCCCTTTTCACTGTTTTCTGTCTATGTGTCTCTCAGTTGTACTAATTGGTCTCTGGGGATTACACCAGTCATATACAGGCATTCCTACACATTCTATTTATGGTGCACAGTGTGGGTAACAGTGCTTAATACAACAGTAGTATTACATAATTACAAATCTACATTACCATATGATACCAGAGTATACACATGCAGTCCAGCAGTTATTACACTTTTATTTACATACAAACTGTATGAGACTCTTCCTGGCATATTCTCCAGTGTATGCAGTACTTGCCTTAAACAATACAGGTTTTATACAGGAAATTAATTTATTAATACTTTTAGATTTATTCCCTATGACAGTACATGCAAGAGTATTACTGACCTGCCTTGCATCGCAACCTCTCCAGGCAACTTCTGTGGGCCTCCTGGTTCGTGGTCCGCTCACTTGCAGCTGTGGAGGACATAAGAGGAATATTTAGCCATACCTATCCATGATATACATGAGCTGGCAATTATTACACTTACACACATAGTGGAGTGATACTTGCACACAGCTGGGACAGTCCCTGTCGTTCTAGCCTCTTGGATCCCACTGCTCCAAGAGGTCCCCCTTACGCCGCTTCAGGTCAGCATAGTGATGCCTGACCTGCTCACCAGTTCGGGGTATGCCAGTGGCACTGGTGAGGTCACAGGCGAGATGGTCCCAGGCTTCTGCCTTGTATTGGGAACCCTGGTACTGACCCTGCAGCAGTCTCTGCTCATGGTCTTTGACAAGGAGTCCTGTCATAACTCTGGACTCCTGGATGCACCAGTGTTGCACCCAGAAGCGCACACCTTCTCCCCTTTCTGCCATAGTGCCTGCAAGAGGAAGCTACAACTAGTTATGAGATGTATTCCTGCCAGTTAGGTTGAAGTAGAGCCAATTTCATGCACATTTCCATGACTGGCCAGTTTTGAAAAGGCTAGGCTATGGGCAAATCTGCTTACATAAGGTTGGCATTGTTTAAAGGGGTATAACACTGGGCATATTGAGTTAGCTGGCCTACACATTGCTTACACCTCCTACGCTGGCCTGTGCAATGCTTAGTGTTGCTTACATTAGAGTTTGCATTATATTTTCTTTTTTGCATTTGTTATTTAGTGGGTTATGCAACTAAAATATTGGTCATAACGTGATTTGCCATGGAAAATGGAATAGGCTGCAGTGGGACTTGAACTGGGAATGCTTGTTCATAAGGTGAATGCTCTGCCCACTAAACCATTGCTATACTGCTTCATTTGCATATATCTTCCTTGTTCTCCTCTTCAGCCATTTAAGCTCCATTAACCGTAGCTAAGTGATGGGCCCACTTGCACACTTACAGTTAGCTTTAATCGAATTCTTAATAAAAAAAAAGGTTTGCCTATTTGATTTGTATTTGATATTGCTGTTGTACACTTGAGGGAATGCTGCTGGGGATATGCAGACACCTATGAGCAGCCTGGCTCATTCCTTTGCCTTTCTGCAGTTCTTCATTGAGGGGGCTTGTATATTCTGAGAGCTCTGCTCTCAGACACACCCCCTGCACTCTTACATGCTCCATGTACGATTAGGAGCTCAGGCAGCGTGCCTTCATTAATATGCATGGAGCGCTGCCATCCTACTCCTAAATGGCTGCTTCCATGCAGGACTAAGTTAGTCCTGCATGGAAGAATAGTAAATCTGGGGGGGGGTGGTCTTTCTGAGGCTTATAAATTTGGTTGAATTTGCTTTGTATATTGCATTTCACTGGGCTGTTACTCTATGACCTTTAACAGAACATTCTCCATTATGTGTATATTCATTTGTGAATGTTGCAGTTTCAGCAGTTGAAAAACCCTACCAGGTTAGAGACATTTGTCTTTATATTTGGCATGGTACATGCTGCTGCAGTATACTGAAACATGCAGTATAATACTTTTCATAACTAAGATTATTAAACTTTATTTGATGTGTATGTATGTATATATATATATATATATATATATATATATATATATATATATATATATATATATATATATATATATATATATATATATACATATTAACATAATCTGGGAACATTTACATTGCATTATTCTAGTAATTTAAAATGTATGTATGTACTTTCATCTACATTTAGCTAAATTATGGAACATACATTTGTGCATTAGACATCTTCCTAATGTGACAATTTTAAGAGTGGTTAATGTTTGTTTATGGGTAATGATTAGTTGGTTAGGGGGATAATGTATAAACTCTTCCATGACTCACTTTTTCAGTCTAAAGGTCATACATGAATAACATTGTAAGACTGTAAGACTATGTCAGACATCATACATGCTTTTGTTTGTACAGAACTCCCACCAAATACAAATAGCTATATGGAAGCAAACCATTCAACATACAAAGATGTTACCCTGATAAGTAGCTTTCAGAAATTTACAATATAGTTCAAAGCCACATCCATCAGCTAAGGCTATAGGCATACATGTAAATGGTTTCAGAAATGCCCCACTTTTCCACACAGCCTAGGGAGCACAACCTGTTGATGAGGCTTTACCCCTCTACAGATATACATATGGATAATGGTTAAGGTGTTTACCTCACAAACAAGACATATGCAGTTTTATTTTCACTAAGGGAAATTGGGGGAGAGGGCTTAAAATTGTATCTATTTTATTTTTATTTATTTAACATTTGTTTACCGGGGAGGTCTGACTGGAGTAGTATTCCATTTTCATTTGAGACACGGGGAGGAAAGCTCCAAAGCAAGCAAACAATACAGTTATCATGGTTATAGTACAAAGCCAGTATGCAATGTAGTAATCATAGTTATAGTACATAGATTCATAATATCACAGTGTAGTGATTACATCATATAGCATTTACAGTGAACAATTAGATTGTATAGCACATCATGTCACATTACAGTGAACAATTAGATTACATAGTATGTCATGTCACATTACAGTGAACAATTAGATTGCATTGTACAAGTTGGTTATAATACTCATGGAGAGAAGTGGCACAGCAAGAGAACTGTCATAGATTATCCAGGGTACATAATTACAACAAAGAATTTACAGTGTGTAATATTTTGGATAAAATATGTGGGTCATTGACACTTGGGGAAAAAAAAACTTTGCGGAAAAGTGACTAACAAATGTTATTTAGGGATGCCTGTATGTCTAACAATACAGAGAGAGTGAAATGAAAATTTATATTTGTTAGTTCCTGATGATATATTAGGAAAAAAAAAGATTAGAGGGGAGTAGGGGGAAAGGAGAGGTGGATAGGGTGGTGAGAAGGTAAAAAGTGGGGAGTTAGATGAAACTGATAGAGAAAGAAGAGTGAAGAAATTTGGGCTGCGTTTCAGAGAGATAATGAATGGGAGGGACATATAGGGGATATCTACTTCAGTTAGCCAGGGGAAAGGCATGAGCAGAGCCAGTTATTGGTTAAGTGTACTTTGAGAAGCTCTTTAAACCTGGTTTTGCTGGTAGGAGGATAGTTTCAGGCTTTGGAAATAATGCTGGAGTAAAGTGAATCACCAAAGTATTGTTTGGTTGAAATGATCCACAAGGGCAGCTAAGGCCAACTAGCCTAGTATTTATTTATGAACATCTCAATACCAGCACACTGAATAGCTGTAGCTGTACCTTTTGACTGCCATTTACACTGTCACAGACATAATAAGATGACCAGGAAGCAGATCCTCTGTGTTTAGCAGCACAATACTTTTCTTGGTGCTCTGCAATGTATAAAACATGCTAAGATTCATAAAGATTAACATGCAGTTAGCAAGCATGGGAAAACAGTTTCAGCTTTTCAGTTTCTTGTTATGTACGCTAAAATATAACAAAATATAACAAACTAGCCCTGATATCCTGAGGGATAAAAAAATTATTAAAGAATACAAAACATATTACAACGGGTTGGATTCAGTTGTCTGCTGTGGCTATACTGCGCAATGTTGCCTGGATCATAGTAGAAAACAACTATGTAGCAATAACTAAAATAAATAATTACCTGTTGGGTGTGAGGCATGTCCACATTGTTGTCAACTCAAGAAGCTGTGATCACTGTGGGTGACTGGTCTATGGAAGGTAGCAATGCCCTTGTGACCAAACCACACCAGCCGTGGGTAAATCCAGCATTACCCACACCCAGGCGTGGGTTATTGCTATATGAAACAATACTACATTTGATACAAGAAAGGCTTGCCTTACACAAACCTGAGTAAAATCATGTTTGTGTGATTCTAATACAGTTACAGGTTTGTAGACTTCTTTAATATGTATGATGTGATATGGCTTAAGTTTGCAAAATGGGTGCCATTTTTTCATATAGCATTTCATAGTGCCACCACTGCTAAAAAAACAAAAGTTATGTACTTGCCATAAAGATATATCCTTGTTGTCCCTCTTGGTCCTTCCCACTTGTTGAGATAGACTTCCCAGCAACTTATAGACCAAGATGAAATCATGGCAGGGATGCCTTTTAGCATGCTAGAACCAAAAAAAGCACTAAACCTTGATATTAGGTTAATTCTATAATGACTGGCAAAAGTATGCATTGTTGACCATGATGTTACAGAATATATGCCATCTATAAAAGAATGGCAACAAAGGTACTAAGGCAGCAGAAGTAGACACAGATCGCATGGACTGAGACTTAGGTTTGGGTGATAATGATAAACCTATAGAGGAGTATATGAAAGATATAGAATTGGATAGCCATCTAGAGAGAGTAACTTTGGAAACCTTTAATTCTAGTATTGCCTAAGAAAAAGACACATTGTTGGTCATACTTCCATATGAATTTAGTTTGGTGAAAGTAAAATCTCAATTGATTATGCATGGCCAATGCGCATAGGATGCATTCATCGTTGTTTGAATGCTTGGGAAAAACAGGCAAATGAATGGATTAATTCAAGGACATCTCCATAGCTACTTCGGATGTGAAAGATGGATTTAGTTGAAAAGAAACTCTGTCCTTGTGGAATATCAGATAGGTTTGCTTGCAAGTTAAGGTCTGTAATTCAGAAAATCTTCTTGCTGAAGTAATAACTACTAAGAGAACTGTTTTCCAGGTAATTTATTTTAGAGATGACAGAGAAGCTGGGTAAAAGGTAGGTTGATTCAAGGTCTGCAGTACCATGTTGAGATCTCAAGGTGGAGTGGGGTCTTTAACAAATGAGCTCAATAGGAACTTTCCTTTCAGAAAGGGTTCACAAATTTTCAAGGATGCGATGGAACTGGCATGGAGTCTTTAACGGTACTTGAAATAGCTGCAAGTTGTACCTTAATAGTGCAATAGTTTGCCCCAGCATCAAAAAAAGCCTGCCACAAATTGAAAGACAGAGGGAACCAGAGCTAAGAAAGGACCCAAACCTTTATTGAAGGTCCATAGGGAATACATTTTTCATTTTTCGTTATATACTTTTCTTGTACATTGTTTCTGAAAGTCAGTCAAGATCGATACCATGCTGATAAACAAACAAAGGCCATTGGGCATGACTGAAATTAGAGAAACCAATTAGTTTGAGGGATTTTATGTCTGGGGGATGCTGGCCAGACTAATGGGAGAGTAGATACAAACATAGATGCAGGGGACGTGGAGGTCATGTGAGGTGAAGCCATGGCATGGGGTGCCAAATTTATCTGGGTCGAAAGGGGGTAATGAGGATTACATTAGCCTTGCAAAGATATGCCTTCTGTAAGAATTATGTCATGAGAGGAAATAGATGGAAGGCATACAGCAGACTAGAAGGCCAAAGATTGGCTAGAGCATACCCTGTTGACTGTCCTTGTGAAGGGATAAGGGAAAATTAGCTGCTGCATTTTATGTTGTGGAGATAAGCAAAAAGGTCACAGCAAAGCTGGCCTCAGCAGCTAAAAATGTTAGTTACTATTGCTGGTTTGAGGCACCACTGGTAAAACATGACAGTACAGCTACTGAGCCTGTTCACTAGAAGATTGGTTTGACCTGGAATATGCATTGCTGTCAGAAAGCATTGTGAAGATATAGCCAACTGCCACTCTCACATGGCCTACAATAAGGGGGGAAGGGATGGTTCCTCCTTCCCTGTTCATGTATCATACCATGTCTGTGTGGATGGAGATCACACCCTGGGGAAGGATGTCTGGAAGTGCATGCAGTCTTAGGACGATGGCAATTATCTCCAGAACATTGATGTGAAGATGAGCCTCTAGTTGTGACCATGTTCTTTGGACTATCCTTCCACTGAAATGCTCCCCCCACATTAAATAAGAGGCATCTGTGGTTAATGTAAAGGGTAAAGGGAGCAAAACAGCCTGCTCTCTTTGACTAGAGGGGTTTAAAGCTACCATTTTAAATGCTGTTGACAGACAGAAGATAGTCTTATGGGGTGATTCAGGGACTGAGAAGCCTGAGATTATTGAGCTGATAGAGCCCAATGTAGTACCCTCAAGAAGTATCTGGCATGGAGAACTAGGGTGATAGAGTGAAGAATTAACAATGCTGGGACTATGCTGGATTGTAGGAGCTCCTGAACCTGCAAGTGATGTTTGGTCAGATTTGATTTTAGAAGCTTGTCAATTTGAATTGCAGTATCAGGATGGCATCCTAGAGAGACCACGGATAGAATGGGCTCCAGTTTTGATTTTTTGATGTTCATGGAGATATCCAATGACCTACACAAGAGGAATAAGTAATCTCCTGCTAAGATTAAAAATGTATTTGCATTTATTGGAAGGACACAGATGTCCAGATATGAGAATACTCAGGACCCTTGCAGGCAGAGGTGCAGTGCAACTCAGACATGCAGTTACTGAATAATGGAGGGAGGGGGGAATGTGGTGAGACAAAAGGGTAGAGTCCAAAATTATAAGTGACTGGCCTAGAGCTGAAAATGGAGGAACCTTCTGAACTGCCTCACAATCTTGATGCAGTAGTATGCATCCTGGTAGTCTATGGAGCACATACAGTCTCCTTTCCTTAGGAGCAGAAGGAAGGACTGCACCTTGACAATTAAAAACGTAATCTTTTTTACATTGAAGTTTAGGTCACTGAGGTCTAGAATGTGCTTCACTCTTTGTTCTTTTTTAAAATAAAAAGAACCTTGAATAAACCATGGATCCTTTCTGGCCTGCTGGGACTTCTTGGATGACTCGCTTTTATAAAAGCTGTAAAATTAGTTGTGCTGTGGCCTTTTTTGACTAGGTGGAATGTGGAGAAGCACCTTTGAAGAGGTTTTGGGTATGGAGACTGTGACAATGTGAGGTATTGCCATCTGTGGCAGGGAGAATAGGGCAGTGCACATGTAACATATGCCAGCATAGCTAGATGGAGTTTTGTAAATTATTTTGCGTCATTTGACTATCACACTGACTTGTACAGATGCTTATGTTAAAAATGTATCAACAGTGTTATTATAACTGATTAAATGCATATGTTTAAACAAAGAATTCTGGAAGGGAAGTGTAGAAGTTTTTAAAATTCTTCTGTAATTTTCAAATACTGCAAAAGATCTTAGCAAAGCTCTGAATGTATATTGTACTGTAGTCGGGTAATCAAGGTAGTGTTTTTCTGCATCTGTTTGAATCTGTCCAGCTGTGTTATTTTTATTTCTTCTGTGATTGAAACTTTGGTGTTTATTGTACTTTGATATTTAGTATTCTCATGTTTTCTATTTTATTATTTATTATTAAATATTTTTATACCTTTTATTATGGTTGGTGTTTTAGAGAATACTTTTAATGTATTGAGAGTACTGGTGCTTATTTTTGTGATGCCTTCCCAACTACGAAAAGCCTGGCTGCTTTGGTTACACTCTAACATTTATATTAGCATTGATTTTACTCAGTATAATATGATACCATTGTACAAGCCTGAGAATGGTTGACTGGTGGTAGCATAGTTACCTTATAGTCTGTGCAGAGGAGGGTACAGAGAGTAAATCTGTATTAGCCTTTCACAGGAGTGCATATGTGTGAAAATCAAATAACCAGGTTTGGGTGTGTTAGCTACTTGGAATTGGGACACAGTGCTCCAAAGTGAGTCTTGTTTGGGATCTGGAGAGACAGAGAGTCCATTCCCAGGTTTGGAGCATGTTCCCTGTGTGTGCTTGGAGTAAACATGTTTGATGCAGAGAGCTGCATTTGAAAATACTGTGTAAATCCATTCCTGTTTTAGTGACTGTCTCTCACCAGTGTTAGTGGCGAAGATTGAGGCTCCTTGATTACTTGATTACTGGCCTGGGGTACAGAGGCCATCATAGAGATATATGGGATTATGTAGCATCTAGATATAGTGTTCTTTATTCAGGAATCTGTTGTGATGGCCAATCATGCTTGCAAGGGAAGAGAAAAATGTCACCTGACTGCTTCCAAAGAGGAACAGTCAGGCAACACTTCAGGTACATTGAAATGGTCTGATTGTGAACAGCATCTGTAAACTTGGTTTTCTGGACTCCTTTCTGCCTCTTGGGTTCCCCCACTGCAGGGTGGTATCCATTTGAGTTCCCTCTATGCCAGGTGGTGGTGGGGTTCTGTTTGAAAAGGAGTCAAATGAAAACTGATGGGATTTTATAAACAACAGACTTTCATTGCCTTTCTATTTCCTGAAGAAGAATTTCAGAGGAGGGCTAGAGATACACATTGCAATGACAGAGAGCCTTTTCCCTTCCTGCTCACTCTTCATTGAGGTTTATTTGACATTTTAGCCAAACAGGGATAGATTCTCATGAAGAGCATTAAGAAAGGATGCCTTGAAGTTATCTACAAAGTTACACAGTCTCAGGCGGGCATGACTGAGGATGGTAACTATGGTGCTTGTTGCTTGTTGCTGTCTCTGCACCACCTGCTGCATTTCAGGGAAGCCTGATAGTCTAGTGATGAATGAGCAAATAACTCTGCTTTCATTACTTGTTAACTAGGGTCTGTAATCAAAGGTCTCCAAAGAGTATCTGATGTCTGCACAACCTGATTCCTTTGGAACCAAGTCATGTTTGTGTGGTTGTTCTCATTATGCAGCCACATTTAATGGTCCACCATATAGACTCAGGCACTTAGAACCTAAACTTTCCCAATACAGGCTACTCCACAAATTCCTAGTGCAGTTAATAATCAGCAGTTGCTTGAAGATCCTCTTGTTTTTGTGAAGAGGTGCACTGATCTTCGTGTGTAGACTTAGAGTATTCATTTTAGACTGCACTTTGATTGCTCATTTTAGACAGATAACACTTTAGTAAATTGACTCATAAACTTTTAAGTGCTACTCCCCCTTCAGACCACATTAGTAATCAAATGTAAACATGGATTTGTACTTTCCAACCATCTTTGTAGCCAGCTTGGTTAAAAATGGGCATCCAAGGACAATGCAGTAATTGTCTCATGTTTAGTGGCAACCAACTACTATTTAAACAAACTGACACAGTGTGTGAGAGATGTAGCTATATAATGTTAATGAAGAGAAAACTCTAACATGTACCCACTACAAATAAGCAGGTTGTTAGTACCACACAACACCATACTAAATCAGTCATACACAGCTCAAACCAAACACATAGACCTACATATGCTGAAACTCTTTAAAGTAATCTACCTAAACCACAAATGCCTCCTAAATGTAACCAAAGAAATAGGTACCTCAGCAACCTCACAAATTGACAACATAGGGGGAGACATACATCCAAGATTCACATTGTCTTAAATCAAAAGCCCGTAAGGAAAACCTTCACACAATCTGATATCTTGGTTACAGATGACTCCATAGTGGGACACACTAATGTACCACTCAGCAGGCTGTGCAAGGAGAGGGTCACATCATGCAAGTACTCATGTCCTTGTACCACAATTATACATATGACAGTCATTGAACATCTGGGATTACATGACATGATGTGTACTCTCTGGATTATATATGAAGAGAGATGTGATGGAGGTCTCAGAATATGTGTCTAAGGCAGGTATGAATCTGGCCTTCCGCAGTATTCTACTATCACCAAAAATAGCCACATAATATAAACAAAAGCTAAGTGACTTCAACCATTGGTTTAGCTTCTGGTGTCATTCAGTGAGGGTACCATACATAGCAACCTGGGAAGAGATAGCAGATAGTCCTTACTCCTTTGCCAGGGATGTCCTGCACCTCTTCCACTAAGGCTTTCATATATTTGCAAAAACCATGCTCACCCCATAGTACATTTTTAGGCAATGTCAGTCTTCAAAAGCTTCCAAGATAACTAAACAGAATCTGGATGACATTAATGCATTGCTGCTCAATATTAAGAGCCATAACAAAGAACTCCACATCCTGCAAGCACTACTTGCTCTGGAAACATTGATATATGCATCAGTACAAAGACCTGGATAAAGACCAGTGTAGGCCTTCAATACCTTTCACTCATACAGCCCCTCCACATTAGACAAAGGCACTAAAGGAAGAGGTGTCTCTATATTAAAAAAAAAAACAACTTTCTACCAGCCACATTGGAAGAGATAATGACCTGGGACTCCACCACATCCAACTTACTACAAACAAAACCCCTTATCACATCATTGCTACATGCAGGGCCCTATCTATATCCCCCTCAGTCCATACCTTCTAGATAACCAGTATGGAGTCTCTATTTATTAAGTCAAACACCATTCTCCTAGGAGACTTCAACTATTTCTCCGTTAGCTGTGAGACTTATGCATCCTCAAACATGTATGTCTAGAGATTTCTGAACTCCATCAATACAAATTCTCTGGACCAGCAAGTCTGCACCCCAACCAGGGTTGATAAAATCCTGGACTTGGTTCATACCAATACGGGGTAGCTCTGTTCCTCACTAATTGTAACCCCCTCCGTGGTCATATCTAACCACAAGTCAATCATATTTACTTAAAGGTTGAAGACCGAAGCATTCTCCAATACCTCAAACTCTGCAAAGGTTAATCTACTAAAATAGAATGATGGCTTTGCTAAATTCAAAAGCACTTTCCACCTCAACAATCCTACCACTTATGCAGAATTGTTTATTGACAAATTCTCTGCTCATGTAAATAGTTGTAGAGATGCATCTGTGCCCCTCA
Organism: Protopterus annectens; assembly: GCF_019279795.1. Classification (NCBI taxonomy): domain Eukaryota; kingdom Metazoa; phylum Chordata; order Ceratodontiformes; family Protopteridae; genus Protopterus; species Protopterus annectens. Next base: position 1,856,713,814 of record NC_056728.1, on the reverse strand, counting down.
GAAACATATAAACTGTCAAATTCAAAAATAATCTCCTGTAGTGGTTGAGACCCTAATATAATCAGGTTCTATAATAAAAGAAAAACATATTGCACACAAAATTAAATCTAACTCTCAAGAAGCTAACAATGCTCTTGCTAAACTAAACAAGGATCTCCAGATCCTGATCATATCAACCAAAGCCAGATACAAGGTAAAAATAGCCACCCAGGCTAAAGATACCCATGAAGCCTTATTTTTCTTTGTTAGAAATGTCAGAAACAATGCCCAGCACTGTGTAGAGCTAACAGTAAATTATATCACATACTCAGGCCCAGAGAATATAGCCAATCTACTACTATACAAATTCAGCTATAACATCACCCTCTCCAATATTCTCAGGGCAAATATGCACATCCACACCTCCCCCAATTCTCCCAAGAAGAAATTCTCAAGGCACTATCTAAGTCCAAAAACAGCAAATCAATGGAGGTCAGATAGCATACCAGGCTACTGGTTAGCCTGAAACTTGATTTCTCAGAACCCTTAAAGATGTTATTCATCATTAGCCTCATACAGGCTTTGTGCCAGATGAATGGAGGACAGCAGCAGTCATTCCCTTGCACAAACACAGACCTTCAATGGACCTTTGTAATTATAGACCCATAAACCAGTACAGTCTCATGGTTATAGGCAATTCACATTCTCTCAACCCAACCCAGCTCAGATTTGTTAGGGGTAGGTTCTTCCTACTTAACCTGACTGACATCTTTGAAAACATCACTTAGGCAAAAATTGATGGCAAATCAGTGCACATTGCATATCTAGACATCACAAAGGCATTCAGCACCAGCCCACACTTACACATCATAGATAAACTCTTCCAGCTAAATGCTAACCCTTGTGTAACTCACTGGACAGCAAATTGGATCACAAATAGTACTCAGGAAGTAAGGGTGGGTGGCACTACCACCTCCAGAAGAGCTGTCAATTGCAGTGTGCTCAAGGGTTCACTCTTTGGGCTACAGCTTGTTCTCAGTGATGTCTTAGTGGTCAGTGCAATATTAAGGGTTTGTGGTTGACCAAGTTTGCAGATGACTGCAAACTTGGTGCAGTCATAAACTCCCCAGAGGACAGCTGGATTCCACAATATGACCTATCCCATACAAATAGTTGGTGTTAAAACCACGGACTAAAGTAAATGACAGGAAATGTATAATTGCATCCTTTGGCAAGCACAACATGCCCTGTAGCTATCATGTTGACAATATTCCCCCTGAAACTGATTCTGTAGTTAGATATCTTATGACAATGAACTGTGCTTTGATCACAGCATATCCACTATTGCTGTTCTTCTTCGTTCGGCTTTTCCTGGTTAGGGGTCGCCTCAGCGGAACTCCGGTCCGCTAATGATTGGCAGTAGATTTTTACGGTGCCGAGGTGCCAGCCCGATGCCCAACCTTCAACGAAGGCACACCCATTCACACATGTCTTTCGAACACCACTCGACTATGGGGAGAACATGCAGACTCGACACAGAAGGTGCTCCAGCCGAGAATTGAATGGGAGAACCTCTTGATGTGAGGCAACAACGCTACCGCTGCATCACTGTGGCTTATATCCACTATTGTAAGGAAGTTTTTTTTTTCCCCTATCACTCAGCTTATTCAAAGGTATGACATCCAGATCCAGGGACGTAATTGTTCCTCTGTACTCAGCACTCATTAGGCTGATCTTTGAGTATGATGCCCCTTTCATTAAGTACCTGTCCAAATACTTGTCACTACTGGAATGACTACAGTGTTTTTGGCATTTAAAAAAAGACAAAAAAAAATGGTCCTAAATCATAAAAAACTTTGCAGACCTACTCAAAGCCTCATCTCTTTCTTCAATATCATATAGGCTTTGAAAGACAACCTGCCTTGCACATACAGTCTTAAAATATCCTATTCTGTCAGAGATATTACTCATTTATAAGTCCAGTGGCACCATAAACACCATCTCAAAGACCTTAATCTCTTTGTAAAATTAACAGAAGATTACTGGAGGGACAGGTATGTGTCACAGACAATACCACTTTCATGGAACCATTTTCCATTCCACATGAAGCAGAACAATCATTTTACTCTGTTCAAACATAATCTGAAAAAGTGACTGAGTAACCACAAATTCCCTCCTAGTTTAGCACCATTGGCCCTCATGGATAGGGGAAATATGTAATTACCCCAACATATACCTTTTTGGGCCATCTTTGAATATTTGTATTGCAGAGTATGATGGCTAATTATTACCATGTGAATGTAGGGCTAGACTTCTTAAGATCCTCACAGATTAATACTTTAAAAACTACCAAAGAACCTATGTGTCATATGTAATTTAATGGCCAAAAGGAAAAAGTTCCGAGTACATAGACCTCCTTTTTAAAATGGTCTATCTCCCTAGATTATTTATTGGGGGGGGGTGAAGAGCTCTCTTCAAATTGCTATTTCATTGTGACTGTTGCAACCACAATGGAACCTATTAGAGCTCCTTTATTCCAAGACAAGTGGTCCTTGGGTAGCATTAACATCTCATCTGGCTTGTGAGGGATGTGCTCCATCATGTCTGGGTCATACCACGCCCTCTCCATGACCAAATCAATGAGTCAGTCAGAGGGAGGTACCACCCAGAAATTAGATGCACCAGCTCTGAAAGCTTTGATAAACACTTCCTTATCAGGGTAAGTGGGGGTCAAATGGGCCAATTTCTACTCTGCCTCATCAATTCCATGACTTTGCCAAAGGAGGCATCTTCAGGGGGAATACAGGGAGAACCTTCCCCTTCATCAAGGTCTATGTCCTCAGTGAGAGATTCTTCAGGGAAATCTAACTTTCTTACACCTACAATGCTTATGCATCTCAGGGGCATGGATCCAATAACACGGACATGTCTACTTGCTCTTGTTGAAGGGACAGATCAAAACTCTTGATTGAAATCTTCATTTAATTTGATAACTAGGAATTTCCAAATTAACATTATCCATTTTCAACTAAAGCTAAGGAAGAAAGGTTTCAAGACGCAAAGGGAATGTGTGCTATAGTACTATATGAGAATAAAAGTGTATTTACATTGATGGGCTGTAGTAACCATACAAATTACAGATGTTCATGCACAGACTTTAAGCCAAAATTGTAATATCTTATATGGACAATAAAATAATGTTAGTATTATCAGCTTAATATTTTGGGAGAATTATGACATCATAACACAACTAGTAATTTGACAATGATAGTTAACAATACTAGTTCTTGTTTCTATATATCATAAACTCACAAAGTCTGTAGGTAGTAGGGTATATTGTATTTATTTAATTCAGTTTATGCCTTTAGATCAGTTCTATGAGATCAGATAGATTTTAAGGGATCTCTGCAAAGCTTATCATGTTCATTTAATGCATGGATTGGGTAAAAAGCCATTCCTTGGTTTAGATGCTACAAAGTTAAATCTGTATCACAATACTTCTTTTTGGTTTGAAAATGTGTGGTGATAATTGAATTAGCTAATCTGTCACTCTGACAAGAGGAGTACTAGATTAATAAATACAGGATAGATGTTCATAGGTTCATAGGTTCATACTAGGCTATCTGCCCTAGGGCATTTATAAGCCTAGCCAGAGTGTGTATGGCTTTCGCCACCCATTTTAAATTAATTTTGCTATGCCCTTTTTCGAGGTTAGTATACTGTGCCTCTGTCTAACAGTGACACAGAAGTGATACCCGGGGTAAACCTACGATCTCCCATCCACTCATCAAGATTCCTCTTGAAGAGAGTCAATGAGGGACTCTGCCTAACCTGGACTGGGATTTTATTCCAGAGTGAAGGGAGCCTCTGGGTTATGAATCTGTCCCCCCAGCATGTCCTATTTATTTCAGTGCTGAGGTTTAAGTCCCTCGAGCGAGTAGCTCGATGGGATTTGGATTTTCTGAGGTGCAGCATGTCCATTAATTCCGGGTTGGACATGGCTTTATATGTCAGGCACAGATCGCCTCTGAGCAGGCGGTATGCCACTGAGTAGAGCTGGAGTTTCTTTAACCGGGCAGCATACGGCATCTGTTTGAGCCCCTTGATCCTCTTGGTGAGGTACTTTTGGGGTCTTTCCAGTTGCTGCAGGTGTCTGGTAAGGTACATCCCAAAAGGGGCATTGTACTCAATTATGGGCCTGATGAGGGATGAGTAAAGAGGCACGATGACCTCCCCTGATCTGGATGTGAATCCCTTCATGATTAGGTGGGCTATATAAAATGTTTTTCTAACCACTTTGGCCACGTGGTTTTCAAATGAGAGATTGCTATGAACTTGGGTCCCCAGGTCCCTAATTACTTCTTCTGTACTTAATGGATTACCACCTATGTGGTAATTTGTGGGCACTTTGTTTTTGCCAAAGGGGATGACTATACACTTTTTGGCATTTAGCTTGAGGCCATGGCTCTGGCTCCAGTTGTCTGTTTCTATGAGGCCCTTTTGGAGGATGCTTGTGTCGGCTGGAGAGTCTATTATGGTGCCCAGTTTGCAGTCATCTGCGAACTTGGTCAGCCACAGTCCTTCCATGTTGGCCTGTACCTCCGAGAAATATATACCGAACAAGAGAGGTCCCAAGACTGAGCCTTGTGGGACGCCACTTGTAACTGGTTTGGAGTCTGACATGGCTCCAGCTATTCTAACCATGTAGGTTCTGTCCTTGAGCCAGTTTGCAACCCATCTAGTGACATAGGGGTTTATATTTAAGCTGGTGAGCTTATCTATAATGCCCAAGTGGGGTATTGTATCGAAGGCTTTTGCAAGGTCCAGGTAGGCTGTGTGGACCACCTTCCCCTTGTCAATGGCCTTGGTGACTGTTTCAAAGAAATCAACCAGGTTTAAGAGGCAGGATCTGCCCTTAACAAAGCCGAACTGGGTAGGATCCAGTGTCTGTAGGTCCCCAATATCTTTATTTATAAGGTCCATGATGATCCTTTCCATAGCTTCGCAGACCAAGCTAGTGAGACTTATGGGGCGATAGTTTCCAGGATCCGTTGAGGCACCACCTTTGTGGAGAGGGACCACTGTTGCTGTACGCCACTCTTTGGGTACATATCCTGTAGTAAGGCTGAGATTGAACAGTAGTTTTAGGTTTGGGTTTAGCTCTTCTTGGAGTTCATGTAGGACGCAGCCCGGGACACCGTCTGGTCCCATTGATGCTGTGTTTCTTGCTTTGGAGAGGGCAGCTCTTACCTGGGCATCTGAGATGTTAGGGGGGCAGCACTCTGCTGGGATAGATATTAGCCCTTTTGGTGGGGAGGGGGGGGGGGAGAAGTTTGCGCTGAACCTGTCATCTAGGATGTTGGCAATGTCTGTGGGTTCGGTGTATTTCTTGTCATTTTGGACTAATTCTGAGCATATCTGGGGATTCCCACCCAGGTTCCTAACATAACTAAAGAAAGCCTTGTTATTTGTTTAAAAGGTAGTGCACCCTAAGCAGCCTGCAAATGAATCATATGAAGCTATTGCTCCACTTTTCACCAGCTTGCTGATTTAACTGCATTGGTGCTCAATATTTCTGACATCTGAGTACCACTGGGCTTTATAACAAGGACTGAATGCTTATTACATTAGCATAATTGTTTTCAACTAGTGTTACAAAAGCTGCAAAGGTAATCTAAACAGTAGAGATTTTATAAGACTATCAAGTCCTTTCATTGTCAAAAAAGTGCTTGTTGAAATGTATTGTAAAATACTTGAAGCATTTTAAAGGTAAGAGCTTGTTAAAAGTTAAGTTCAATTTAAAGTGCGTGTGAGGTTTTGAGCTATTTTAGCAATTTTTTTCTGTCTTGTCCTGTTCCGGTGATAAGAAGCTGATTGTTGAAAGGTAAATGTCCTTACTTTGCAAGGGTGTTTTCAAAATAGCACAGTTCGCTGCCTTTTGAGGATGCGCCATTAAGATGGTTGAGCTATTAGGTTGGTTGGTTTCACAAAAAGTCAGGTGGTCTCATTACAGTAACTGTAATTTCATAAAGAAATTCCTATATTTAATAAGAAACCACTTACATTTTTTAGTGCATTTACTGTTGGCAATTTTCTGTTACATATATTTAATTCCATAGTAATTTATTGTATCTCTATTATACCTTGAATGCATCTCTTATTTTTTCAACAAGAGATTCACTGGAAACATCCCTAAAGCATACATACTGCAGGCTCACCCAGAAGACAGTCTGAGTCAATCCCATCAACCCACCATTTATTTTGGACAGAAGCTCGGTACCACCTCAGCACTTGTGCTTTAAGTAAGTGGCTGTTCTAGGGCTTAGAGTAAGCAACTCAATGGTTCTTTTGAGCTTTTTTTAAAGTTGTTTCAGGTTTGTACTTTCTTGTACTTCAGACCTACCTTTGTGATGGTTTCTGCTATTTCACACTGAGGTGAACAGAGGAGGGGCACTGACCACAACTCTGATATGTAATATATAACAATGAGTATCCTGTTTTCTTGCTTATTTTTAATAGTTATTGCATATTCTTACCATTTATTGCACTTTTTATTGCACTTTTTATTGTCTGCTGCCTACTTTTTGCTGTATTTTATTGCTATAAACTGATCTGCACTGTTGTACTGCAAGTATCTGCCTCAGTTTTGTAAAGCTTTTTTATCTAAATTTCACTGTGTGAAAGGTAGTAATTGGAAATTTTCTCCATTTGTTAAGCATCTGTTGTTGTTCTGATTTTCCTGCCAAGGAGTGTATCATATAACTGATTTGTTTGCAGTTAAATGCATTATCTAGAGTCTCCTTGCTCCATTTTTCTGTTTAAAACTTTCATTTAGTGTTTCACTGCTCCTTTTCTGCTGTGATAAACATTTCTGTAGTGTTTTCTGCCTAAAATAGTGTAGCTAGTAGATGTAGCATTGATCATTTTCAGGACTGCTGTCTCTGGGCCTAGTTGCTTGTTTGCAGTGGCTGCTTGTTCTAAGCAAATTTTCCAGGCCATCTTGGATTAGCAGGAGCCATTCTTCACTGTAGTGAGAGTGTAATGTTGATTGGCCACTGGCTTGTAAAGGTTGGCTGGTCTAGGGCTTGGAGTAAGCACGTCATTGGTTCTTTTGAGCTTTTTCTTTAAGTTGTTTCAGGTTTGTACTTTCTGGTACTTAAGACCTATCTTTGTGAGGGTTTCTGCTATTTCACACTGAGCTGAAAGGAGGAAGGGTACTGACCACAACTCTGATCTATTATATATAACAATACGTATCCTGTTTTCTTGCTTATTTTTACTAGTTATTGCTTATTCTTACCATTTATTGTACTTTTTATTGTCTACTGCCTACTTTTTATTGCACTTTTTATTGTCTGCTGCCTTCTTTTTACTATATTTTATTGCTATAAACTAATCTGCACTGTTGTACTGCCTCACTTTTTGTAAAGCTTTTTTTAGCTAAGTTTCACTATGTGAAAGGTATTAATCGGAAACTTTCTCCATTTATTAAGCATCTGTTGTTGTTCTGATTTTTCTGTCCAGGAGTGTATCATATAACTGATTTGTTTGCAGTTAAAAGCATTGTCTAGAGTATCCTTGCTCCTTTTTCTGTTTAAAACATTCATTTAGTGTCTCACTGCTGTTTTTCTGCTGTGATAAACACTTATGTAGTGTTTTCGGCCTAAAATACTGTAGCTAGTAGCTGTAGCACAGTTCTCCACCTTCGCTCACTATTATTGTCTTGTTGCTAAACTTGATGGCTTTGCAGTTGCCCACCCCTACTGTAAATTTGGTCTGGTACACTCCTCCTGGTCCAGTCTCATTAGCTCATTCTACTTAATATAGAAAGAACATTTGGAAAGGCCAATCCCCTTAGTTTCTTAACCTTAAATTATCTTCTGTTCGTCCTTTCTCCCTTCCCACTCTACAAAAGGAAAAATAAAAACCTTTATTCAGCTGCTTTTACAGTATTTGTGTTTCCTCCTCCTACTCTATTACTTCATCTTGCTTTTTCAGCTAATTGTTCTCTAAAGTGTTAATTTGCATATTTTCTGATGCATTTATTACTGCTTGTGTTTAGCCTGTATAAATTGTAAGTGTTATTCTAAGCCTCTTAGTTTTGCTTTAAGCACTTGGGCTTTAGGCCTACCCCTTAGCTCACCCTGCCCTCTCTCCCTCAGATTCTGACAAATATGGATGGACAATTTCCTACGGATTCTCCTGCCAGCCTGGTTGATATGGGCAACCTGAGACAGTGTAGCAACTGCTTCGTGTACAGGGACAACCATCTAATTTTACCACCTAGGAACACAATTTGTGAGAGCTGCAATTACATTAACAACCTAGAGTCTATGCTCTCTCCTTCACAAGCCAGTATATTTGGCACTGAGAAGGTTATCAACACCATCACTACACCTCAAACACCACCCACCACAACTGCACAACATACACCCACATATGTGGAGGTTCTCAACAAAAACATACCCAAACAAAGGAGACCTCAGAGGCAAAAACACACGCAAACTCCACAACCCTCCATACCACATACCACACATAGTCCATACACCATTGTCTCGCAACCACAAAAGCCTGACAATAAACCCAACATATTAGTCATAAGAGACTCCACTGTGAGACACACAGATGTGCCTCTCATCAAGCTGGATAAGGAGAAATTCACGGTTAGTTTTCTGTCAGGTGCCAGAATCCACCATATCACACACGCATTCAAGTCTCTCAACAACAGGCACTGTTATGACTCTGTCATAGTCCATGTTGGAGTGAATGACTTAAGATGTACCTCCCTGGACTATATGAAGAGAGACATGATTGAGCTCACTGAATATATGTCCCAGGCAGGTATGTCCCTAGCCTTATGCAGCATTCTACTGTCACTCAGAATGATGGCTCAATACAAGCAGAAAATGATTGACTTTAACAACTGGCTTAGTTTCTGGTGTCATTTCAGAGGGATCCAGTACTAGACAGCATGGGAAGATATGATTGGCAGACCACGATGCTTTGCTGTATCTGTCCTGCATCTGTCTCACTTGGGCTTCAGGCTTCTGGCAAATGCCCTTGGCTCCCCCATAGTGCCTTTTTTTAGGAAAAGTCTTGAGGTCAATAAAACCAACATAAAAATTTCATCAAAAAGAAAATTAAAGGTCATGCTGCTAAACACTAAGAGTCTAAACACTCATTGCAAGCATTCTTAAACCTGGAAGATGCTGACATTTATGCAGTCACAGAAACCTGGTTCAAAGCTGCGGAGAGCACCCCAGCCTTGCCTGGTTACTCATCCTATCATACATTCATACCCCAAACTGTGGGCAGCAAAGCCAAAGGAGGTGGAGTTTTAATATATATTAAAGACACACACACAATTCTAGGCTGATCAAACAGTATGATGTATAGGAGACACTGCAGGTGCAGTTAACCATTGACAAGACCCCTATTCAAATCATAGCTAGCTACAGGCCCCCAAATTTGACTCAAGATGCCCACTCCACCTATCTGGACCTCTTCAAATCTATCAAGATTCAACCCTTTACCCTGATCATGGGTGACTTTAACTACAAACCATAGACTGGAAAAACTACTCATGCCAAAATGCAAATGTCCAGAGACTCCTCGATTTTATCAATGCAAATGCCTTGGAACAGCTAGTCGATATCCCCACAAGAGGTGAAAATATCTTGGACTTAGTATTAGCCAACATGAGTAACCACTGCAACACCCCTACCGTATCATCCTCCCTGGTAAGATCCGACCATAAAGCAGTCACTTTCGAAGTCAGCATGTCCCCTGACTCCCTCTAGCTAGGGTCAAACAAAAAAATTTCTCCAAAGCTGATTACAACCACCTGAGGGATGGTATAAACAGCTTCAAAGCCCCCTGCCCCTCTGTTGGAACTGGCACCAATGTCCAAATCTACACTAAAGTACTATACGAGGGGTCTATATTATAACAGTGAATGCTTAAAATAGTGAACTGTAATAAAATGCCGAACACACTGAACAGTTTTTTTTTTTCCCAGGGAAAAAAAATCACTGCTCCATAAAAAAAAAAAAAAAACACAAAATAAAGTGGGGGACTTTGCCCCCCCCACACCCCCTGATGTGGGGGCTGTGCTCACCACCCCCTACACTTAAATATACCAAATCCAAGATCGCACCATAGTGGAGGGAATGGCAAAGTCCCAAAAATGGCCCAGTGATTTTTTTTCCCTAGGAAAAAAAATGCTGTTCCGTGCATTTGGGATTTCACCATTTCGAACAAAATGGTTATATTAAACAGCGTTTGCTATTTTAAGCATTCGCTGATTTAATAGGGAACCCTATATGAGCATTTATATAGATGCATGGAATCAGGAATACCTGACAGAACAAAATCATCCTCTGCAAGGAAGAGTAAACCTGTCTGGTGGACATCTGCAATAAATAAACTATATAACAAAAGGAAAAAAATTGCTGTTCAGGGCCAAGAAGAAGCAGGTGCTCAATTGGAAGCAATCTCTCCTTAGCCTGAACAAGCAAATAAGAGCACTAGTGAAGTCCTCTAAAGCCAACTTTGAGTCCAAATTGACCACATCTACTACAGACAATCATAAGGCCTTCTTCACATATGTCTGCAGTCTCAAAGGAAACACACAGATCTGTTCAGAACTGGCAGTCAAGGACACCGCATACACAAATGCTGTAGATATAGCCAACCTACTGGTTGACAGATTCAGTGAAAACTTCACCCCTTTGTCCCCCATCAGAAAATCAGGACATCCCCAGTACCTGCCACCCTCCCCTTATCTCTAGAGAACAGGTCATCACTGTCCTCTCAAAGGCAAAAAATGCATGGGACCTGATAACATCCCAGGCTGCATCCTACATGTACTCAAACATGAACTTGCAGCACCATTAAGCACCCTATTCAGCCAAAGCCTGAGTACTGGCTTTGTCCCAGCTGAGTGGAGGCCCTTTACACAAAGGTGGAGCATCCACCGATCCGGGAAATTATAGACCCATCAGCCTAACTAGCCTGATCTGCAAGGCCATGCAATGGATTATCATGGACCTTATTAACAGGGACATTGGCAACCTCCAAACACTCGACCCCACATAGTTTGGCTTTGTCAAGGGGAAGTCATGTCTGTTAAATCTGGTCAACTTCTTTGAGACAGTCACCAAAGCCATGGACTAGGGGAAAATGGTGCACACCTCCTACGTTGACCTGGCCAAAGCTTTCTACACTATTCCCTCCTCAGACATAATAGATAAACTTTCTCGGCTAGGCATCAATCTATATGTTATCAGATGGGTAGCAATCTGGCTCACTGATAGAGCTCACTTAATCAAAATAAGGGAAGCCACCTCAAGCAGTAGACCAGTAACGAGCGGCGTACCACAGGGATCGGTCTTGGGGCCTCTGTTATTTGGGATATACTTCTCTGAGGTGCAGGCCAAAACCAGTGGGCTATGGCTGACCAAATTTGCAGATGACTTTAATCTGGGTGCAGTCATCAGTTCCCCAAGTGATGTGGACATCCTCCAAGAGGGTCTCACCCAAACAAATGACTGGTGCCAGAAACATGGTCTCAAGTTGAATGCCAAAAAATGCATCATCATCCCCTTTGAGGAGAGTGATGTCCCCACATATTATCACATTAATAGCTATGTCCTAAGCACACAAATAGTCGTAAGGGATTTGGCCACCCAGGATGATAGCAACCTGACTTTTGACCACCATGTTGCTTCCATTGTACAGAAAGCTTTCTACATGGACCATCTCATAAGTAGGGGTATCTCATCCAGGGACAAAGGGGTCATAACATCCATGTATTCTTCCCTTATAAGGCCAATTATTGAGTACAATGCCTCCTTCAGCATGCACCTCGCAAAGCACATGCAGCAGCTGGAAAGACCACAGAGGTTCCTCACCAGAAGAATCCAGGGCTTTAAACATCTACCCAACACAGACAGGCTAAAAGCCCTGTCCCTCTATACAGTTTCATACAGACTCCTCAGAGGTGACCTCTGTCTGGCATACAAAGCAATCTCAGACCCCACCTTGATGGGACTGCTGCCTACCCGTAAGTCAAGCTCCACTCAAGTAACCAGCACGCACAATCTCATCCTGATCTGTGACATCAATAGGACATGTTGACAGGACAGATTTGTGTCTCAGAGACTCCTCCATCTGTGGAATAGACTCTCTCTCCACGTCAAGTAGAGGACCTCATTATCCCTTTTCAAGCACAACCTGGATAACTGGATGGGAAACAGAAAATACACCCCTGGGATTCGACCTGTGTCCCTGCTGGACAGGGGCTTTGGTTGCTGACTTGTCTAAATATGGGCTAAACTCTTGGCTAGGCTTATAAGGGCCTCAGGGCCATTAGCCTAGTAACTTCCTATGATCCTATGAAGTGTTAGGCAACCTGTAGTTTCTGCTTGTATTCTAGACTACACAGTGACTTAGTCTGCACACAAGTTCTTCAGTGCCCTAGTTTGAAATCAACAGCTTTAGAAACATTGTAAACCCTCCTCAACAGACATCCTCTGGTCAGCCTTTAGTCTCTTTCCTAACAGACACTGAGATTTATACCATACTGTTTTTATTCCTAAACTATTTCTTTCTCCCATATTTCCTTCACTTTTTCTGGACTTGCCACTCATATTATTCCTCTCCTGTCTCTGTTCAGTGGCATTGCATGTTTTTAAGGAAATTGCCATTAGTCTCTCGTTCTTAAGTTTATTTCTTTTTTGCTGTGGCCAAATTTTCACATCATCAGTTTGAACACTCTGGGTGTTTCTTGAAATAAGGCCAATAGCATAGTGGGACTAACCTTTTCAATAAAAGACAAATAAAATAAAATACTACTTGCAGAGGAATCTGTTCCACTGCAAAATAACATGGCTTTGTTACTAGTGCTGATAAATTATTGACCAGATTTTTAGATCTATCTCTGTAAGTAGGTATAACTGATCTGGTCTTGCTTACTTATCTCTTCTGAAATGGAAATGGAAGTGATATTGTTGATTCATCATTATATTGAAGCAGATATGCTAGTTAAGACTGCGAGGCCACTTTATTGTCATAGGCAGAAAATAAGGGGGTGCAGATGAAGGGTCTTTATAGTACACCAAATGGGATTGATTGAGGAGACACAGAGTCAGAGAAATGAATAGTTTAAGTTCTGTCTTGCAGTTAGCAAACTAGTGAAAAAGAAGGCCATAGTTAGCAAGTGTCAAAGGCCTTAGAAATGTCTAGGAAAACGCTCCTTCCATCTCATTTATATCATACCAGATGAGGACTTTCTTTCTTCTCTTGGAGTCAGGTAGTACTGGTTAGTATAACTAGATGGGTGTATGAGGTGATTACTCTCCATGAGCACCAGTTAAGTCCACATTACTTGTTACATACATGAAGGTTTTGGTACTACACAAAAGAACTTGTTTCTGTCTGCTTATTACAGAATGTTGTACTGCCAGCCCACAGGTTATTTGTGCCACACTTAGCAATGGTCAGTCAGCCATGTATGTATACATACCAGTAGCATGCAGACTGCATGGTACTCAATACATGTTTTTTCTCAAAGGATACCTTGAGTACACCCTTGTGGTATCATGTTCCAGCATAACAGCCTTCCAGCATTGCACCTGTATCATTAGTGCATTCTGGTGAGGGTACTACTATGCAGAAACATGGGATGTTTAACTCACAGACGTCCATCATATGTGCTGCCTGCTTATCACTGGATTGTGTACAGCATGCACACATTCTGATGCCCATGTCTTACTTTATACTCCCACATAGATTGTGGTATCCATTTGGCTTAATCAAAGTCTGCTCTGATGAATAAGAAACTGCTCTGCCTAGCAGCCCAATAATAAATTAGCTATGCAGGGAAACATCCTCTTTCCCCAAGATACACTGAGTCTATATTAGCTTAATAAAAATAGGGGGGCAGGGGGAGGGTCTAAGACTGGCTTGCACTGTGATGGGTATAGCTTGTACAGTAAACATGTAAGTGGCATTTCAGTTAGTTGACTACTGTTTTGGTGAATCTTGTGCATTAGTATGGCAGCCAATGAATATATGTTTGACAAACAGAAATGTAATTACAACTTGTATATCTGAAGATGGTGCTTGCAGCTGTCACTAGCCACACAGATAGAAAAAGAACATCAGGGTGTCTGACACTTCCTGACTTAGAGGACATGCTTCTAGTTTGTGAGGTAAAGCAGACAGAACTGAAGTTATACCTTGTGCTTGAGGATGTTGGTAATTGTGCTGAATAAAGTTCAACCACCTTACTAGAGAAGCACAGGGAGTCTGACTTGGACAACAGAAATCACTTAGACTAACCTCTAGCACAGCTAGAAAATGAGACTGTCACTGGGAGAAATGATGGACTCACAGAGTGATTGTGAAGCATCACTAGGGTTCCCAGCATTGTCAACAGTGACAGATGCAGTATCAGCATGGACATATAGCATTACCTTTTACAGTATCTCAGGTAGGGGCTTGGGCAGAGTAGATATATGGCTGATATGTGCAATGCATGTATATATTTTGGCTAGGTGAAGACAACACTGTCTCTCTACCACTTGTGTTGGAACTATCTTTGATTACTTAGGGAAGAATGCTGCATCACAATATCCATCACCAGAATTGCCTTGCAGCTATTCTGCCTAGCTTAAACAGAGCTGTAGACCTGTTACAGGATTCCAGAGGTTTAGATTTGGCTTAACTATATCACAGTGGTAGAGCTAATGCAGACAATTTATGAACACCACACCTACACAGCTAGCATGTGAGAAGTCTGCATACAACATGTGCAAGCTGTGGTATAAATTGCTCTAGCTTTGCAGTCACTTCCGAGCTGCATGTGGATATCCAATGACTCAACTGATGCCATAGAGGAGGTGAATCAGCACTGCATTCATTGACCTGAATTTAACATGCTAATGATTGTCTTATCCAAGAGCAAGCAAGGCTAGCCAAAGTCAAATAACTGAACAAATAGCTTCCACAATATGCATATACTGTGGTTATGGTGTTAACCAGGCAAGCCCTAGTGTTGTTTTTTTCCAGATCTGGATTCTATGTTGTGCTATTGGTGCATGTGTACATTACACAGTATCTCTGTGGTCCTAGCTTTACTGTATTCGTTGCGTAGAATGGCATGATGAATGCATGCCCAATGACATACTTGCATATCATATACAGTATACAGACTACTCTATCTTACTGCAAAGCCACAAGGCAGTGGTGCATGCTTGTACATCATTTTATTCTATCCAAAAAACTTTTGTACACATCAAGTGACAGTGCTACTATATATAGCACTTCAAATAAGTCACATGATACACTGCATGCAGGTTCACCAGATGCTAAGTAAAAATTGTGTCATTTTTTTTGCTTCATTCTCTTAATCATACAGTTGATCAACAGATTCATTTTTCCATTGCATGGCTACAATTTTCTGAGCAGCTGATACAATCCACTGTATTTACATGTTGTGCAACATGTCACAAATCAACACTCTCACAACTCTCTTCAGTGAATACCAGGTCAGATGCCTCAGGCACCAAAGCAACCAAACCAGTTTTCCAGGATGCCAGGCATTCACTTCACTACTGTACATATTTGACTCCAAGCCTGAACGAACCACTACTCAGCAAAGTGATGGGGCATTGTAAAGGATACATCATCCAAGGTTTACTGCATAGACAGTATCACCAGTGAGATGAAAAAAGAGGGTTGTTTAACAGTTGGTGGTTAGCTGTAGCCCATATTGCCATGCCAGTCTTTCCCTTGGGTTTACATGTGTCCTGATTGACATTCATGCTTAAAAGTATTGCATCCCTGTAGCATGTTATCAGGGAGTCTCCCATGCTTCTTAATGGAGATATATGAAAAGGACCATAACATTATCTTAGACATATATAACTTCTATATTGGTATATGCCTATTTCAGCAGATGAATTATTTTGCAGTGTCCCCTTGCTTGGATAAAGATGGCTATTTTAATTTCAGGAAGAACTTTGATGGTTCTCTCATACCATTTGCAGGTCATTTAAATCAATTTATTTACACGAGTCAGCTCTGTAACACAGACTCTGACAGAGATAAGATAGTATTGATTAATGACCTGTACAGTAGAAGAGCAAACCATGGGAATGTGAGAGTAAGAGGCTAACACCAGTTCATCCATACTGGTGGTCTGTTCTGTAATAATGCAAGACCTATTAAAAGAGGGATTCAAATTATAAAGTACAACAGCTAAGCACTAGGTCTGTCAGGTTACATTCTAACAGTAAAAATTAAAATAGCTAACTGGAAAAATGCATTGTAGTCTAGCATTTTAACACAAATGCCTTCAAGGTCTCGTATAAAAAAAGCAAAACAAATCTAATAACATACCTATATAACAAATCAGAGACACATAATGTAGTCTAGCATTTTAACACAAATGCCTTCAAGGTCTCCTATAAAAAAAGCAAAACAAATCTAATAACATACCTATATAATAAATCAGAGACACATATTGTTTCAAATAAATCAGTTCATTATTAACCAATTAGCATTCTCCAATCTGATAATTTCTAATCGAATAGGATATACAATTTGAAATGTAAGTATTAAGTCTGCTTTATTTCTCATATGGACCCTCTCAATTAGTTATTCACTTATTTCCCCCACATTAAATTAGAACAAAATAACAAATGATAGTGAAGCAGTTTGAGAGAGAAGAACAATGGAGAATTTAGAAGGTAAAAGAACTTACTAATTATTAAGACATAATGATTCATTCATTATATTAAAGACTAAAGGTCTAAGATACAAACAGAAATGGCTGAAGTGGATAAAAGTTCTGCACAAAAATTTGAGTGACTATTAACCTCTTAAAAGTACTTTGTAATTTAATATTTTAATGTAATAACTGTGACAAAATATAAAGAGCTATATGGAGAACACTATTTCTTCAAGGGGCTCAAAGCTTTTAAGAGCCATTGCATGTTTTTCAATGATAGTGATCCCATGGAGAGTGGACTTAAAGAATGTTGAGTAGCAGAAACATATCACTGACTAATGGAAAGGCTGCAAATTTGTACTGAGGATGACATAATTAAGAAGAATAAAATTGACACTGAAATCAATGATTTGTATAGAAATGTTAAAGATGAAATACCATCAGCTCAATTAAATGATATAGCAAAAGAAGTAAAAATAGACACTGTAGCAAGTCAATAGCACGGAACCAACCAAGGCTAATAAAACTGTTTATTAAAGCGCTTTTTGTTTGCTAACATAAGCAAACTTCTTCAGAAACCATTTTTAATTTTCAAACCCATATAAATAGTCACAGTTAATTACTGTTAGACCAATCACAGCTCACACAATGCTTAACCACTCTCTTAAAGGCATCTAACCTACATAAGGATATACCACTGGTGAAATGATAGAATACAAGTTATACAACTGTCAGCATGATATAAATGCTACCAAGTCATATTGTCAAAGATAGTTACAAGACTAAAATATCATTTAAAACTAAAAATAATCATATAATAATAATAATAATAATAATGATAAACTAATGTGTTCCACACTTACTACACACTATGTTAAGAACATATACAATATTTAAACACAGACAATTACCTACTATTAGAATTAGGTTGGCAGATTAAATTAAACACCTATAACTATCCTGGGCTGAATGAAACATGCTCTATTAGCAGTATTCTCAAGTAAAGGAGTCTTAGGCGTTGATGCTGTGTTCCTTCAATAGTAGGTAATTGTCTGTGTTTAAATATTGTATATGTTCTTAACATAGTGTGCAGTAAGTGTGGAACACATTAGTTTATCATTATTATTATTATTATTATATGATTATTGTTAGTTTTAAATGATATTTTAGTCTTGTAACTATCTTTGACAATATGACTTGGTAGCATTTATATCATGCTGACAGTTGTATAACTTGTATTCTATCATTTCACCAGTGGTATATCCTTATGTAGGTTAGATGCCTTTAAGAGAGTGGTTAAGCATTGTGTGAGCTGTGATTGGTCTAACAGTAATTAACTGTGACTATTTATATGGGTTTAAAAATTAAAAATGGTTTCTGAAGAAGTTTGCTTATGTTAGCAAACAAAAAGCACTTTAATAAACAGTTTTATTAGCCTTGGTTGGTTCTGTGCTATTGACTTGCTACAGTGTCTATTTTTACTTGGTTAGTTGTTTTCAGCACTTTTTAGTTCGATATAGCAAAAGAAATAGGGGCTAAAATAAAAGACATTGAAAACTGTTATAATTAAAAAAAGAAGAAAGAAAGAACTTTAACTGAGCATAATAGAAACACTGCATTCTTTGGGAAAATATGTGAAGGAAGGAAAAAAACATGTTTAGGTCAAAGACAGTTCCATTTTTACATTTTCCATGGAGAAGAGGAAGCGTTACAAGTATGAGGTAAATGGAAATGAATAGAAACAGTGCAGAAGTGGCAGATTATGTGGATAATTTTCACAGAGGAAAGAGACATCCAACAGAAGGAAGATAAGGGCAATGCAGTTGGAAGATGTACAAAAAAGAGACACACAAATTAAGGCAGATTTTTTTTATTTCTTTATTACCGAAACTGTGAATTTTCATACAATTGATTTATTTGGTGGTGAGAATGAGTAAGTGCATAAGACAAAAATTTCCATTTATTTAAATGAACAAGTGAAAGCTGCTGGGGTGTCCTTCATGCATTTTTAGTAAGTTGGAACTGTAATGTTCAGTGGACAAATAATATCAATAACAATTAAAGCATCTGACTGGTGTGGACATTTCTAAAGTAATTTACTTGTTTCTTTCTTTCAATTTATTTTTTTCAGCAAATATTATTTGGTAGACCAGTCTACTAAAGGAACTGTATGCCTTGTGAATAAATTGTATTTAACAAAATATTTCTCTAATTATTTTATTATTTTCCAATAAATGAAAACATTTAGAATGTTTTGCTAATTCGGTTGCTTTATTTATTATGCATGACAGTATCGGTGACTGTGAAAGTGAGAATTTGAATATACTTTTTACAGTTGTTAAAAATAATTTCATGCCATCATTTTGAGTCATATCATACAAAAGGTTTATGAAGTCACACATTATAAGCAACTTGTTTTCAAATCATTTGTCAAACAGAACAATGTTGTGCTGAAAAATAACACATTAAAAATCAAATACACACTGAATAATGTCCAAATAAAAAACACACAAGTGTAGGTTAAACACTTCTGTCATTTAATTACTGAATTCATTAGAACCTAGGGTTGTTGCCTCACAGCAAGAGGTTCTCCCGTTCGATTCTCGGCTGGAGTGTGGGGGAGTGCCTTCTGTGCGGAGTCTGCATGCCCTTTCCACAGTTGGGTGGGCGTTCGAAAGACATGCGTAAATGGGTATGCCTTCGTTGAAGGTTGAATGTCAAGCTGGCACCTCGGCATTCGTGAAAATCTACTGCCAATCATTACTGGACTGGAGTTCCGCTGTGGCAACCCATAACTGGTAAAAGCCAAAAGACAACAACAACATTAGAACCTTATAACCCTGTGCATGAAACATTGAAATACATTATGTGAAATCATCCCATTCGTAATTAAAACATTTAATATAGAAAAGATATAAAAATGTTTCAGTATTACACAAACTAAAATTATCTACAAATAATTAACACAAAAAAGTTAAAACATTCAGAATATCCCTCCTTAGCCGTGCAAACTATAGCCAGATGCCTTTAACTTCAAAATGCTTGTAATGTTTACCCAATCTTTGGGACCCATTTTTTACAACTATCTAGTCTTATCTATTACTTCAGTTCTTGAATTTCTAATTTATTTTTGCCAACCCCATCCTCTGGAGTCCACTTAAATTTTTTTCTATAACTAAAACTAAAAACAGTTTGAATTCCAGGCAGATCTGTGCATGCCTACTCAGTGTAGTACTCAAATCTTTTCTGCTAATAGTATATAAATATTGTTGGATCCATGTCCTCTGACACTTCTCTGTCCCCCCCCCCCTTTAGAATGCCATACGTGTTCTATAGCAGGCAATGTGTAGTACCCCTCTTGTTTGGCAATTAAAATAATTTGGATGTTTAAGAATTATCAACATATTGTGGAAATTACCCATGTTCCCATCATTAATGTAAGAACCCTTTCCATGTCCAACCTTTACTACTAGTGTCTTCATCTGGTAAGGGTCAGATTTTTTTCAAAACCATCCTAGAGATTAACACACTCTTTGTATGTGAAGAGCATAATTCTCAATTGCTCAGATTTTCACAGAATGTCCAGAATTTTGCTCCATATTTTTGGTTGGTTTCCTTATAAAATTTGTCATTTTCTGGCAAATCACTAAGAATAAAAGTAATTAAATAATGACATGCATTTAAGTTTCAGATATTTTATTCTTCAAAAATGTATTTTAATACAAATGCTTTTATTCTGGAAACTCTAAATTTATACAAACAATATTTAAAATGTGTCCATATTTTTGGGAATTTGCCCCCCCTCCCAATTATTTTAGGCTTTGTCCAGATTTTTTGTGCTAAGAGGTTGAGAGGTATGGTTCAGAGTGGTTGGGACTTTATAACATTATTGGCTATGCCAAAAGCTGAAAATATGTTCCAATATCTTCTGACAAACTCCGTAATTTGTTTTGATTCAATTGTTACTTAAGACCATGTATACTACCTTCTGTTCTATCTATATTGGATGTACTGGTTTCAACAATTTACCCTTTCCTCCATATAGGTTAATGTCATTCATTACTATATTTTATTATATCATTGGCCATGCCATTAATGCGTTGCCCCAGATAACCCCATCATAAAACATAATTTTTAATACTGAAATTTCTAACAGAAATATTTTGTCATCAGAAGTAATTCTAAATATCCTGATCATTTGACCTTTAGTTAAATTCTTTTTTTCTTTTTGAAAAATGAATTACACCTGCAACAGTGTAAAAACGCATTACTATAATTAGCTTTACAGTATAACTTAGAATTAAAACATGCATTACTTTCATCACATAAATAAGACTGAATTAACCTTTATACCTGTAGTGGGGGAGATACTTGGAAAAAATGACATACATAAACACATGTTGCCCCGTAGTTATCTGAAGAGCAGTGGGCATTTGTTAACACTGTCTATATGTGTTTATGGTCATGACATAGCCTGGAATGTCTTCTGGAAGGTGTGCAAGAGCATAGGATACTAGGGCCACTACTGAATGTCGTGTGGTCCTTGTATTTGTGTACCACATGTTGTGTCTACATTCTTGGTGTTCTGAACATTCAAGGTGGATGTAACTGCACCCAATAAGTGTGAAGTATACTTTTTGGAGATGTAAATCTTGCAGCTTTGTTATTTACAGATGATGTTGACCTTCAAGCTTAAAAGAGTGAGATCCTCAGCATACAGAGCATGGTTCACTTTGAGTGAAATTGTCATTAGAAAATCAGACCTTCCAAATAACTGGTCTGCATTCTTTCACAGAAAAGAACAAGGTTTATTCAGGGGAGCAGCTACTCTTAGTGGAAGATTTTAAGTTTCTCGGGGTCTTGTTTATGAATAAACTTTTAAGAGATCAGGAGACTGAAATGTAGTAACAGTACTGCAGATGTTATGTCAGACTGTAAAGGTAAAGGGAGAAATGTATCAAAGGGTCTAATCAGTTTTACTATCAGTCTATATCCCCAACTACACCTATAGGTAGTAACCAGCAGGATGGGATTGGAGCTGTAGAAAAGAGGTTCTTTCACAGGGTAGAGGAGCTCAGTCTTCAGTGCCAGAGTGTAGAGTCTGGCAATCTGGGAAGATCTCAGAATACGTACAGTGCTTCTATGGGATGAAATGAGTCAGTTAAACAGGTTTGGGCACATAATGGAGATGCCACATGGGTGCTATCCATGAGGTATGAACCACAAATGGCCCACTGGGAGAAAAACCTTGCACAGAACCATTGCATGCCAAAGAGATTATAGCTATCAGCTTGCATACTACCACAACATTTGGCAGATAACCTACTTATATCACAAACAACTTATGCTTTGTTTGCTTTTTCTTGTGAGGGTCACCATGTTAGTAGACAAAACAGGGTAGATCAAGCCTCACTTTCTCCAGCCACATTTTTCCATTACTCCTTGGAGATCCCTAAGCATTCCTGGGCCAGTTGTCAGATATAATCAAATATTTATGTCCTGCCTCTGCCCAGTGTCGCCTACTAGTGGGTTATATAAGGAACATCTATCCCTCTCCTACTAGTGAGTTATATTAGGAACATCTATCCCTATCCAAACAAGCAGTGGCCTTATTCTGTGGCTCTCCTGGATTGCTCAGCTCTTCATCTAAGCCACTAACTCTGTGAAGACATTATTTCTGTCACATCCTACAACAACTTATAAGCATGGGTGAGGAAGTGGGCATAAATTTACCATTAAACCAAAAGCTTTTTTTAAGAACTCAACCCCACTTTATTACTACAGATCAGTTCAGTAGCAGTAAGTCATTAGCCACTGTCACCTTCTACTTGTCAGTCTTATACTTTCTTTTACATTCCACTAAAGGCAGCTGTTGCCCTCTCCATGTTTTCAATGTGATCACAGATTCAGATTGATTCTTATCGTGTCACTTTGGGCTAAGCAATAAATTAGTCAAGTGCATGCCAGAGGACGCATGAGATGAGCTTAAAAGAAACACATCATGTGCAAATAATAAGGACACCATGTTGAGATCCTCAAACCAGATACCCTCAAAATCTCTGCAGTAGCTTGACACTTTATCTCTGAAAACAGTTAACAGAACTAATGAAAAAATGTGCCCTTGGTAGTGTCCAGCATCTTCCTTCAACAAATGTTGGCATTTTCACCCTGGCACCCCCCAAACCATGCAAGATTTACCAAAGTGCCTGCCAAGGGATGCAATCATAAATCTCCTTCCTGATCACACAACAACTCCAGATTATGTTATCAAACTCTCACAACCTTGTATATTACTGGGAAAGACTAAATAATTGCTCTGTTGTTCCATGCACTGTGCAGACTCCCCATTTGCTCCTCCTGATGCTAGAATCTGGCTATCAGCTAGAGTTTTATTTCCAGTCTTTTAGCATTTAATGCCCAAGGAAGGCTGAAATGTTTGATCACACCATGGTCAGAACACACCCTTTGCTCCTTTTTCTTTAAGATGTGTCTCACCAACCCATCTTGTTAATCTTGAAGGAATGTTCCTGCTTTTTACAAAGCATTCAAGACACATAAATCCTTATTTGTCAAACATATTTAGTACATTTAGAACGACTAACTTAACCTAATCCAGAGCTTTAGCCATAATATTTCAGAAATCTCAGAACACTGTGCTGACTTCAACTATGATGAAGGACCTCAACAAATCAGAAATTCCTTGTAGAACTGCACGGGATAAGATTGTTCTTCAAAATATTCAAAATATTCCATCTAACTCCCATCAGTCTCCCCAGAAGTAGTCATCAGTTTCTTCCCAATTGTTACCACTGTCGAAGTGAGGTCCAACCTTAAGATACAGGACTATATAAAAATACATTTCATACAAAACAAGATAGCACATCACCTTCATCAGCCAATGTACAGCGGTATATCATAATGACAGCAAAACCGAAAGCAAACAAAATAATTTGTGTAAATAAACATCAAAAATATATCCGCTTGAATTTCATGTTTGAGAAACCCTTTCATTCTCATTGCTGGAGACTATGCCCAGTGTAACTCTGCCACCATAAATATTATCAGCTTTCAGTGTACTGCAGATTGCCCATAAATGAAAATGCCACCCTACAGTAACTTCCCTTTAAAAACACTCTTACAAAAAAGCATGAAGTGATATTTTAATGGTTAATACTAACTATATCAGTATTGATATTCTGGGTTTGAAAACTAGGATTTAGGAAGGTCAGTGGTTATTCTACTCTTGCTTTTTCTTGCGAAAGTATTTGGTATGTCAGAGCCTCTATAATCCATGTAATAGCCTCCCTGTCCTTGACTTCTCCAAACTTCCTCCAGGCCAAAGTTTTTGCTTTTCAGCCATGGTCACTGAGGCATTTTTAGCTTTCTGATACCACTTAAGGAATCAGAAACTCCATCTCCACACATTTCCCAGAAAGCTAGCTGTTTCATCTTGAGAGTTGCATTAGAGCTAGCATTCTCACCTGTGAGCCCTTGGATGGCAACTATTACAAGAAAAAACTACCATTCCACCACAGTTCCCTGCTGCTGTCTCAGTGGTTGATGTCTTCATGGTCCATTAAGAATTCTTATGCCATGCTACACTTAAACTGTAGAGGAGATGCACTTGGAGGTAAAAGTTGAATTCATATTGCTCAGAAACCTTTGTGAGATGCTGCTAAGAGTTCCCCATTACTTGTTTGGGTCCAGGAGGTCTTCCCAGTTGATATGCCATCCAACAAATGGAACTCATTAACAAGTGGTAATCAGTTGACATTTCATCCCCTTTTTTTTCACATCAATGTCCAAAACATATAACTTTCAGTTATGGTAACGTGCTCACAAAGCCCATGACTAGCCTTCAGGACAAGGCATTCTCATAATAAGCATGTTTTTAAACTTCTTTGCTTTCAAGCAAGTGTTCATTGTGGATAAGCTATGACATGCACAGGGTCGACTGTAGCTGAACACACAGGCAGAGGTTGTGTGTGTGGAAGCAAACACAACGGTGCTTTAGCAGGAGATATCTATTACCACCATGAGGAAGTTATTAAAGGAACAAAATGTTTTATTCAGTAGAATGACTGAACTTCAGCCATCTGGTTTTCACTCCACAATTATAAAAGAAACCATTAGGATGGTGGGGCAAAAAAGGTCTGACTGATCATCAAGAAGAGACCGAATGTTGGTGGAAGTGGGAAGAAAATGATAAAGAAAAATCCACCATGCTCATGCTTTTTTAGCACTGCACCTCACTGGTACCCCTTGCCTTAATGAGAGGAACCCACAAAATAATTACATGTCATGATTTCAAACTGAGAATGACCAGGTTACTTTCAAGTGGTTACAGCAAGCAGACATCACCTTAGTCCTGAGGGTGGCTTTAGTGATGTGTTCAAACTGCTCAACCAACAAGCACAACAAACAACAGGAAATCAATTCAAACTCACAGAAGTGGGGGCCTAGGTCCCGCACCCCCCAGTCCCCCACATACCTCCAACTAATTATTCCAACTCCGAAATCACACTATAGTGGAGAAAAGGGCAAACTCAAATATAGTGCCTGACCGTTACTTTTCCCTGGGTAAATTCTCTGTGTTATGAAGAGTCGATGAATTGAAGATTTGCTGTTTTCATCTCAATGTTCTCGTCTTCAATTATGTGGGATTTCGATATTATCAGGTAGACACACACACACACACACACACACACACATATATATATATATATATATATATATATATATATATATATATATATTGTGTCTTTCAGCTTTTCCCGGTTAGGGGTCACCACAGCAGAAGTCCGGTCCGCTAATGATTGGTAGTTGATTTTTACGTGCCGAGTTACAAGCCCTGATGCACAACCTTCAACGAAGGTACGCCCATTCACACATGTCTCCACACAGAAGACGCTCTAGCTGAGAATCGAACTGGAAAGCGTCTTACTGTGAGGCAACAACGCTACTGCAGCACCACCACTGCGGATCATATATAAAATGAAGTGCTGTTTGAAAATTACAAACTGCAACATTTGCAAAATAGTGAAATGTAAACAAATATATGCCTATCTCGAATTTTTCAGAAAGAGCTATTAAGACCATTAAAATTGTAGTAGTTGTGACTTCAGGCCTACAATTAATGTGTATTTCTGTATAAAACTGACTACGAATGATATAGCACCCAGTTCTCCATGAACGTGCCTCCCCCCTTGCCGGGCCGGAGCTCTCGGGGTCCTGCGGACTCCCGCAGGTCGCTCCCTTGAGGACTTCCACCTGGGGGGGGAGCGGTTGGGACCATCTCACCCAGGCGGCAGCGCTCCAGGCCCGGCCGATCTCAGACCCTCTCTCCCTTCCGGACTTCCGTGGGGGAGGGACCCCTCCGGGCTTCCGCTTCTACCGGGGCGGGAGAGCTCTCCCTCCCGGGCTAGGTATCTCCCGGAGGCTGTCAGATCACTCTGTGTCCGCCGTGCCCTCGGAGCCTCTCGGGGGACCTCGCTCCGTTCCAGGCCGGCCCCGCAGAACTCCCCCTGGCCGCGGAGGGGCAGATCCGCTCTCATCGGGACTTCCACAGCCCGCTCCTTTCCGGTCCAGAGCTCCATGGTCCCCTTCTCCCCAGATCTCCTGGAGGCTGCCTGGCAGGGCCGTGTCCCGCGTGCCCTCAGATCCTCTCGGGGGACCTCGCTCCGATCCTGGCCGGCCCCGCAGAACTCCCCCCGGACGCGTAGGGGCAGATCCGCTCTCATCGGGACTTCTGCGGCCCGCTCCTTTCCGGTCCAGAGCTCCACGGTCCCCGTCTCCCCCAGATCTCCTGGAGGCTGCCTGGCAGGGCCGTGTCCATTATTTTTGGGCAGTATATGTACTGCACCTGTTTCTATGTTTATGGAAAAGCAAGCATAAATCAAGTGACAAACAAAATGTCCCTTTTAGGAAAACATACAATGCAAATGAACTGTGAGGTCATATCCTCCTTGTAAGTACCCACCCTTAGGCTTAGCCTCTCTCTCTTTTTAAGGAGGGCCAGGCCAGTCATATAGGGGTGGATTGATAAACACCCATACAGCTCTGCAGCTCCTTTCTAAAGGCAGACAGTATGTAACATAGCTTGACTTGAAGATGTAGTTTTTTCCAGAGAAGGGGTAGGCACTGTGTGGCTGTTGTGTTATTACTTATTTTAGTGGTCTGTCATCTGTCTGCCAGTCTATCTAATAAATCTGTGCATCTCTGCTTGTCTGTTGGTCTAGCTGTTTTTCTATCTCTCTATTTGCATTCCTACCCATCTACCTATCTATCCATCTGTGTATCTATCTACCTATCTATCCATCTGTGTATCTATCTACCTATCTATCCATCTGTGTATCTATCTATCTATCTATCTATCTATCTATCTATCTATCTATCTATCTATCTATCTATCTATCTATCTATCATCTGTCATATATCAGTGCATCTATTTCTTTCTCTGTGTCTCTCTGTCATCTATCTATCTGTCTAGCTATCTATTTATCATGAAGAAGTTTGTGGCCCCAGTGCTACAGTTTTGGAACTTGCCAGTACCCATGTAGTCATCCCATTTGATGTTGATGGTGATGATTTAATGGGCTAAGTTTAACTTAGACAGAAGGTTTATTCCATGTGCATGAAAATCTGTGTGATGCGACATTGTCACACTTCATGGTATAACTGATATTAACTTTTATTGAGGCTGTCTTGTCTTGTGATCAGTTCACAAGGTGTAATTTTAAGCAAAAGGTTTCAAATAGCAGAGAGGCCTTTAATGCTCTGTATATCAGGCAAATGTGTACCCTAAGGAGGTGGAAAGGTACCAAGAAGAAAGAAAGCATTTCTGTAATTGAAATTCTGTCATTGAAGCCCTTTTTTCTTTCAGTCTTTCAATCTATCTATCTATCTATCTATCTATCTATCTATCTATCTATCTATCTATCTATCTATCTATCTTTCTATGTAATCTATCTGTCTGTCTGCCTGTCTACATATCTTTCTGTTTATCTAACTTTCCAGCTAGCAAGATATCAGTCTGTCATGTTGTCTTTATCTATGTCTGTATTTCTATCCATCTATCTCTGTCTGTATGTCTATCTAAACATCTATATGTCTCACTGTCTACCTCGTGAGTCTTATTTCTATTTCTATTTAAAATGTGGTAAATTTGACACAGTGAATTTTGATAATTACTAGCAGTAAAACCCATTCTCAAATACTATTTGTGTGACTGACAGTAAGTTCCTAATGATACTGATGTATGCTGCACTATCACAGAAAAAAGGGTTTCACTTTACAAAAGAGAAAGAGCAGAATCAGAGAGCACTGCATTATTCTTTTCTGACTTTTCATTTAGTTCAGACAGGACATGCAACCATCTATTATTATGGTTACAACAATCATCATCTTTACCTACATTAGCAGATGA
Organism: Protopterus annectens; assembly: GCF_019279795.1. Lineage (NCBI taxonomy): Eukaryota > Metazoa > Chordata > Ceratodontiformes > Protopteridae > Protopterus > Protopterus annectens. The sequence continues at coordinate 1,856,685,675 of NC_056728.1, read as the reverse complement.
ATAAACTTCACTTGTGCTTAGTGTTTTCTTTTGTCCAATAAACATTTAACCCTCCATTCTGTCATCACCCAATTGACTGATAGAGCACTGACACCTGCATACCCTGTTCTCTTTAATCTCACCCTCTTCAAAAACATGATTATGTTGTAAGAATGCAGAAGGTGTAGTGCACACTGTCCTGCATGTTTATGATCCTTAACAGATGTACATACAAAGGTGGGAGCTTTGTGTGAAAATACCAGTTCATGCATGCGCTAGATAAGCTCTGCATACTTATATTATGAGCTTTATTATGTACTGCAGTACTGTATAAGCAGAATCCAACAATTCTTTGCTTTCCAGCCTAAAAATTATCAGAGTTGAGTTGTTGCAGTCAGATGCTTATTTCCACCCAGTTAAAAATTAATTAGACTACACATTGCAAATTGAACATAACTCATCGGTGTATTCATCAGTATACTTTATAGCATACATCCATTTGAAATGGAGCTCCAGCTCTCTCATTCTAGTGAAAAACCTTGTATTTGACTGATGTGATGGCCCGCATCAGCATTTGGCACTTGTACCCTTTTGTTATGTTTTGTATAATACTTTACTACTGAGGTTTTTGTTTCCTTGATGAGTGAAGCATATGTACTTTCTTGCAGCTGCCTGATACATCGACGGTCCTTCAATGTTATTACCTTAACTCAAGCTAAGTGAGTGGTGGCTGATGTGACTACAGCCCGACCATACACCGCCTAACTCAGTTTGTTAAACGTAAACCTGGCTTTGTTTGCAAATTAATGTTTTTTGTTTCAGATAAAGGCATTATAGAAGCACAGTTTAATATAGAAGAAAGGGACTTCTGTTAGTGGATGCCTGAGGTCAGTCACTCATAATTCTCACAGTACACACAGTAACAGTTTAAAAATTCTTCCTGACAACACATTATTTATATCTATCATTAATTTGTTCAGATTTGTTAACCAGAAAAGTATACCAGACATTCACAGACCATTTAAGATTAATCTGAGATATCAGTATTAATATAACATGCAAGGAATGACAGCATGCTTGCCAAGTAATTTAAAAATTCCAGGCTTATAGATCTAGATGAAAATTATAATAAATTAATACAACTATAAAAGTCAAGGTGTGCATAATACAGTATCAGAATAGCTATCTAGCTGTATTTATGCTGGGTCCTGTTATTTTGAGAAACTTTAATATATGAAAAGAGCTAAAGAATGAATTCTGAAATTCAGATGGATGGAATAAGGTAATCTTTTTTTTCTACAGGGCAGAGGGAGGCATTTTCATGTTAGGGGTCTAGCAGTAGAGACTGTCTTGATAGCTGAGGAAAGTTAGCTATTACAAATGCTAAAGGTGCCTGAAAGTTCTTCAAAGACCCTGTACACACAACCATGAGGGATAAAAGTGAACATTATTTTGGTGGATAAATGTTTACGAAGCAGTCAGTTGTTTTTGATAGGTGTTTGTATGATCTGCAGGTGTTTTTTTTCTGAAGCTTATTCCTGCTAACACAAGGAAATATTCCTTTGCTTGGATTTCATTAGTGAAACTGACTCAGATTTAGAATCTTTATTTTGTATTGTATTGTGTAATGGACATTTAAAACATTAAATATAACTGTCTGAAAAGGATAAGTGATTAGTTTTAATATGAAATGGACTCAATAGCCATGAGGTCCAAAATTATCTGCAAATAGACTTTACCACTCTATCACTCTGGCTAACAGAAAACCTTATAACAACGACAATAAAACAGCTACCATGATGTCTGCATCATCAGATAAACACACCCATTCAAGCTCTCTAAAAATTGTCTCCCCCAGTAACATCACCCTGAAATCAGTACAAGAATGTATATACCTTGATTTACTGTAGATCCCACACTCTCTCCTACAACTCATACCAAGAACATTGCTAAGAAAGTAGCAACACAATTTAGAGTTACCTACTCTGTTTTTAACCATTGCACTCCTGAAGTCAGAACAGCCATAGCAAAGAATGTGCTCATTTCAAGTCTTGAATATGGCCATGTCATATTTACACTCCACTCTACCCAGAACACCCATCTCATCCAAACCTTTATTGATGGTATCTGCAAACTTATTCCTCTAGCTATTCATAATGAGCATCTATAGAGATATGTCCCTCACTTCAGAAAGCTAATACTCTTCCCATCCTAGCTGGATCTATATTACAGCTGTCATGTCTGACTGACTTTTCCTGAGAGCTAAACTAAGTGAAGCACTCTCAATACACTCTTAGAAGTCAAGGATGCAGTACTATAACTCTAGCCAGACCCCCACTGAATCTTAAAACTGATGAATGGAGTTTTAATAAAATTGTTCCTGTCACATGGAACAAGTTCAATATGTAGATTGAATAAATTACAGATTTTAAATCATTTTGACAAAACTATACATAGGTAAGTCACGTAAAACTATCCCCCGGATTCACTATCCTTCCGTGCAGGACTAGCCTAGTCCTGCACGGAAGCGTCCGTTTAGGAGCAGGACTGCAGCGTGCTATCCATATCAATGAAGGTGCACTGCCTGAGCTCCTAAATGGACATGGAGCATGTATGAGTGCAGGGGGCATGTCTGGGAGCTCTGCCCTTGCAATCAAGAACAGCAGTGTAGGAATAAGAATGAGCGAGACCGCTCATAGGTGTTCACATATTCCCCAGCAACATCCCCCCAAGTTTATAAGAGCAATAGTTAAAACATGAAATATAAACAAGTATTTATTTATTTATTTATTTTTTATGAAACAGGTTAAATTTAACCGTAGGTGCGTGGGCTGCCCATCACTTAGCTACGTTTAATGCAACTTAAATGGCACAAGAGGATAAAAAGCAAGATATATGCAAATGAAGCAGTACAGCAATAGTGTAGTGGGCAGAGCATTCACCTTACGAGCAGTCATTCCCGGTTCGAGTCCCACTCCAGTACATTCCATTTTCCATGTCAAATCACTTTATGACCAATATTTTTTGTTGCATAACCTACTAAATAACATATATTTGTGAACTGGAGTACTGCATTAAATGCAGATGTGAGGTGTTATTGTCATAATGTTGTAAAGTCCACAGATAATCACAAGTGCCCCATACAGTATATGTACATAGGAATCAGGAATACAAATGGAAGGTAAAATGTGTAATGAATGATAAATCCATAGTTTCCAAATCCACCACCTTCCCAAGAACCACTTGACATTACTGTCTAAATTAGTGCAGTGGTAAGCGGAAATAAGCACTATTAAGCAAGAGTAAGTGTACTTAATTAGTAGTAAGCGGATTTAAGCCTGTTTGCATGAGGGTAAGCAATGCGCAGACAGGTTAAGCAATATTGAAGCTAACTCTCTGTAAGCATAATTAACCGAAGGTTAGCATTGCTTACCTTCATGCAAACCCGCACAAACCCACTTACAATTGCTTAAAAGTGCCTTAATTACTCTGTATGCATCAGCTGCTGTTCTGGCCAGAAACAAAATAAACAGCCTTTGCAGGTTTTGAACCAAGGATCCTGTACACTATAGTCACAGTAGTTAAAGACTAAGCCATCACAGCAGTACATAAGATTGAGGTATCACCAAACAGATCCTCACTATAGGAAAATCAAACTGAACATGTGAAAGGAATCTGTATACAGTTTCATGTTGTATAACCTACTACATATCATAAATATGTGAACTGGAGTACTGCATTAAGCCCAGATGTGAGGTGTCATTGTAATAAAGTGTTGAAATCCCCCAATAAACACAAGGACCTCATACAGTGAACGTACACATGAATCATGGATACCAAACACATATATAACATGTAAGAATAATAAATCAATGCCAAAAAGCAAATATAATGCAACTTAAAAATTAAGCAACTCTAAGCATTGAACAGCCCAGCTTAGTAGGTGTAAGCAATGTGTAGGCCAGCTAAATCAGTTTGCCCATTGGTATACCTCTGTAAGCAACGCCAATCTTAGGTAAGCAGGTTTGCCCATAGCTTAGCATTTTCAAAACCATCCAATCACAGCAAAGTGCAGGAAACCGTCCGTATTTAAACCCAACAGGTGGGAATACATCTCATAACTGGTAGCAGCTTCCTCCTGTAGGCACTATGTCTGGTATGGGAGAGGGTGTGCACTTTCAGGCGCAGCACTGGGGCATCCAGGAGTCCAGAGTTATGGCAGGACTCCTTGTGAAAGACCATGATCACAGACTGCTGCAGGGCCAGTACCAGGGTTCCCAATACAAAGAGGAAGCCTGGGACCATCTTGCCCATGACCTCACCAGTGCCACTGGCATACTCTGAACTGATGAGCAGGTCAGGCATCACTATGCTGACCTGAAGCAGAAAAAGTAGGATCTCTTGGATCAGTGGATCCAAAAGGCTAAGGAGGACAGGGGATGTCCCAGCTGTGTGTAAGTATCAGTCCACTACCTGTTTAATAATTGCTAGCTCATGTATATTATGGATAGGTATGACTAAATATTCCTCTTATGTCTTTCACAGTGGCAGATGAGCAGGCTGTGAACCAGGAAGCCCATGCCTGTAGACTGCAGTGGTTGCGACACGAGGCAGATTAGTAATACTCTTGCATGTACTGTCATAGGAAATAAATCTAAAAGCAGTAGTAAGTTAATTGCCTGTATAAAACCTGTATTGTTTAAGACATGTACTGCATACACTAGAGAATATGGCAGGAAGAGTCTCATATTGGTTGTATGTGAATAAAAGCATAATAGCCTGACAATAATGGTCTAACTACTGGACTTCATGTGTTTATTCTGGTATCATATGGTAATGTAGAGTTGCAATCCTTAACAGTACTGTTGTATTAAGCACTGTTACCCACACTGTGCTACATAAATAAAATGTGTAGGAATGTCTGTATATGACTGTTGTAATCCCAAGAGGTCATATAGTATAACTGAGTGAGACTTAGACAGAAAAGACAGACAACAAAATCCAAATAGCACACTCAACTAAACTGTTGTATTTTTAGCACACACAGCCATGGTTCGAATCTTGGGAGTAGTAGTAGGCTGTATGCAGAATCATACCCCACAACTGTACAAATATGTCCAGAATGTCCAGTAAATCAGCCCATATCTGCTGCCTGTCACCCTGTCTCCCTGGCAAATCAGTGGAATGATCCCAGACGTTTAGGCAGCAAACAAGAAATACAACTGATTGTCAGACATCTATAAGAACAAACCTGTCACTCTAGCTCCCTAAAATGTTATGCGAATAATAAGCCAAGTAGATATAAAAGAGAACATAACAAATACATATATGACCACAGGCACCGTTAATGGGGGTGAGGGGGCCCAAGCTAAATACGTCTTGTACATCCCCTACCTCACAACCAAACAGATCTGCCCTTCAATACAATACCAACTGTTGCAAGTCCCATAACCAGGACCCGACACAACATGGGCACAAGTCGTTAACAGTACTCCATTCCACCTGTATGATGTCAGGCTGGTATCAATAACATATCATGCATTACAGTCTGGCTACCATAGGGAATGTACAATGTGGAAGCAATAAACATCCCTAAGATACATATATACACACACACACACACACACACACACACACACACACACACACACACACACACATATATATATATATATATATAGAGAGAGAGAGAGAGAGAGAGAGAGATGCAACTACACATACACACAGAGATATGTATAGGAAGATACATATTTAGAGGGTGCACACCATACTGAACAGCCAGTATTCCTACAGTTTCCACCTTATCAAATGGACAGTGTATGAATCACCCATACAAAAGACAATTGTTGCCTGGAACATATACCCACAGAGAAAGGATATAACACCACACACAGGTTTGCAAACATGAGAAATTTTATTTGTGTACTATTACAGTTGTATATGCCATGTCATATAGCTGTTTAGACTTTGAAATACATATAAACAGATTAATGCAATTCTCAAACAGATCATTTAATACAGTAATCCAAAAGCATAACATATGTTGCTGTCCAGGCCAAGGCTTTCAAGTAGCACAACAGTAAAGACAGACTGGGCCACAGGATAACAATCAATCAACAGTAAGTAATGCAGCTGTATAGTCCAGCAGCCTCTAACTACACTCTGTATGCAATCCCTAGGGGGAAAAGACTTCAGTTGACACAATGGTATGTATCTGTTACATAACAAGGCATAACTGAAACCATCACTATCGCACTGACAAACAGAACAGTCTGTATGGCAGGAAGCAGTAGGCCAGCATTTTCCAAAGGTGAAATGTATGGTAATGTACATCCATATACCTTAAGGCAGCTTACACCTGATTGCCCTCACATGTTGTAACAGCCTAGGTTATTTATGGTGCATACCCCCCCCATAGACTGACTTACATGGGGCATATAACACTGTTACATACACTGACTTCTGAACTGCAGAAGGGCATACATGTATTCTGCAGATGAAGCCCACGTATATATGGACCCAACCCCACAATATGTGTGGGGGCCACAGCAGAACTGGAATGATGGTAGGAACAGCAGCATGACATACTCACAGGCCACTACATAACCCCTGACTGCTTGTCATATGGACAAAGCCTGGCATGTGGGTGGAGGACAGAGGCCGGAACACAGGCCCATATGTGAAATAGTGTTGATATACACTGAGCAAGTCACTGGTGTTGCAGGATAGTCTGCAACATACCTTTGTCAGGGATATGAAGTCAGAATCACAAATGGATGCAGCCATATACTGATAGCACTCAACACACACACACTGCCAGTGATATATCTGACACAAGACCTGTGTGCTAGACAGACAAAACATAACAGGCACACCTCTGGCCATCAAGTGGATAGGCCCACAGTTGAGAGCTATGCAGACAGACTGCATTCCATGTTCAACTAGTATGTACACACAAACCCTGTAACACTGATGCTATACAATGGATACAACAACACTACTCACACTCTGTCTGTAGTTCTGGAACCTTATACAGATATGTAGCTGGCCTGAATCTACAAGTTCTCTTGTAAGAGGTTTTTCTACCTGCTGTCTGTAACACTGCTGCCCACACACAGGAAGGATGTCCACCATACAGGAAAAATAAAGGGACCACACCCACACGATGTAGGGCTTTATAGTAGTGGGTTGCCATGACAGTGGTAATTGGGAGTACTACACAGCATGCTGCATGCAGGTAGAAAGTGGAGGACACTGATTGGTGCAGAGGCCATCACTTGATCATGTGCATCACCTACAAAAGCTATGTTGCAATCTATTCAAAGCAGATCAATCCATTTACTGGAGGGAGAGAGACAGACAGACAGTGAACGTGAACGTGAATGTGAATGTGAATGTGAAAGTGAAACAATTAAGCAAACTAAGGAAGAAAGCAGGCTAAAGGCCAAGCCACAGGAGAAAAAACAACTCCTTACAAGGAAACTATCCAGAACAGACCTCATTCCCACAACAGGTATGTGAAGTATATATGCATGTAATTGACTGTAGTACTTTATTTATTTATTTTATTTATTTAAGTTTGATGACCGGGGAAGTCCACTGGGCCATAAAGAGCCCCTTTTCAGTGGAGACCCGGGGAGAAAAGCTCCAAGACATTGCAAGTTAAATGTTACAAGAAATAACAAAGAGTTCATACAGAACAATTAAACATTACAGAAGAATAATACATTATGTAATAAGCACTTAGAGAGTTAACATTGACAACATGAGGATTACTAGACCTTTACAGGTTAGGTAAACTCAACATTAACAGAAGAACAATATGTGACTTAAACGCTGTGAGTTAACTTTTAAACCATAGCTACAATCCATTTGTGGTTAGTTGAACCATTTTTTATGGAAGAAGCACCAAAACTATTTGTTATAGAAAGTATAGTACATTAGATAAGAGAGAAATTCAGTCCCAGGTAGGGGATGAGAATGTTTTAGGATGACAAGAGGCAATAGTAGTGATAATAAGTGATGATTTCAGTGCAGGGAAGAGAGGGGTTTATGGAGCGTGACATGGACATTCCCATTTAGCTGTTAGATGAGGGAATAGCTGCGATTTGAAATTAGTATGGTTTCGTAGGTTGCATATGTGAAGGAGGAGAGAGTTTCACAGTTTAGCTAAGGAGTAGGACATTAGTAGATGGCCAGGAGGTCATATAGGTTTGTGGACCAGAAGGAGATTTTGGTTTGTGGATCTGAGTGGGCGGTTGGGTATATAGGGTTTTAAGGATGTAGCAAGAGATGGGCAGTTTGTAGGTTTAAAAATGAGCTTGTGGGCAATGGTGAGTTGTAGGTAAATGAGGTAGTTGGGTAGTTCAAGCCAATTGAGGGACATGAGGGAGTGGTAGTGGTGGGATGAGTATTTAAAAATGGTTGCAAATTTTCAGATCTTATGGAAGCAGCATTCAAGTTTGGAACATACGCCAAGGTGAAGATTGGTAAACAGAGGGGCACCATACATAAGGGAGGGGAGCAGGATGGTGGATGCTAGGGTTTGACTGGTAGAGGGGCAGGTTGTGTCTGTAGAGGAGGCCAATCTTTAGCTGGGTTTTTTAATTGCGGAGTGGATGTGGGTATCAAATTTTAGTTCTTCATCTATGATGATGCCTTTGTTGTGGGAACGGTTTCAAGGAAGATGTTGTTCTGGCTCTGTATGGTAAAAGAGGTTTTGTCAATAACAGAGTTTTTGGAAGGGGAAAATAACATTAGTTTTTTTTTTTTTGGCATTAAGAGCCAAGTGGTTGGACTGCATCCAGGATTCTGTTGTGGAGAAGGCTAATTGGGTTTTTGCTAGGAGCTCAGATGGAGAGAAGGCTGAGCAGATGATTGTTGAGTCATCTGCATATTGGATGACAGATGGTTTTGGGATGGAGTGGTGGAAGTTGTTAATGAATAGGTTAAAGAGTAGAAGGCCAAGAACAGAGCCTTGAGGGATGCCTGTGGATGTAGGTAGGAAGGGGGAGGTTGAAGTTTTCCATTGGGCAGCTTGTTGCCAGCTGGACAGGTAGCTGGAAAACCAGGCTATGGTGGTGGGAGAGAGATGTAAGGTGGAGAGTTTGGATATGAGTAGGGTGTGAGAGATGGTGTCAAAGGCTTTTGACAGATCTAGGAATAGTGTAGATAACAATTTGTCTAAGTCACGCTCATGGTTGATGGTTTCCAGAAAGGAAAGAAGGGCAGTCATGGTGCAATGGCTGGGGCAGAAGCCGTGTTGGGTAGGGGATAGGAGGTTGTTTTGGGTTAGGTGTGTCATGAGTTGTACTTGGATGGTTTTCTCTAGAATTTTAGAAAGGGGGAAAGGATAGCAATAGGCCTGAAGTTGATGGTTTCAGAGTTTTTGCCACCTTTGTGGAGGGGGATGATGTAAGCATGGCACCAGATAGAGGGGACATATGATTCTTGAATGGATCTATTTATGGGAATTGAGATAGGATAGGCAATGCTATCTGCTGATTGTTTGAGGAAGGCAGGTGGGAGGTTGTCAGATGCATTGCAACAGGGTTTGAGGAGAAGTCTTTTTATAGTGGTTGTGGAAATGGGAGTAAGGCAGAAGGGTCTGGACGGGGGTAGTTGATTAGGGTGGAGGTTGTGGTGGGAGTGGCTGGGGCTGGAGGAGGGGGGTGGGAAGGAGGAGGATAGTTTGGCTATGCAGTCTATGAAGAATGAGTTGAAATGGGTGGCTGTGTCAAGGTCGGAGAGGGTGGGATTAAGGCAGGGGTTATCTTTACTACCAGGATGCAAAATGGATGATATGGAGTCCCAGATTTTTTGGGATTTGTTGAGTGCAAGGACTGGAGTTTGGATTAGTGGGCATAATAATGGGATAGATGATGTGGAATGATTTATATGTGCCATCAGATGTTGTTGTTGTAATGATGTTCAGCTGAACAACTGCTATGGATAGTAGAGTTTGTCCCTGTGGGTAGTGGGCCATAGCTGTCAGCTGTGCAGATCAGCACTGACTGACAAGATGTAAGCCATCATAGTGTGTGTTGTATAATGGAAAGCATGTATATTACTGTGGCCAATAGCTGGATGTGGAAGCAATGCCATAATGATGGACACATGGGTTCCAGAGCCCACCACTTGCAGGACACTCAAGTTAACTCATTAACCCTGAGTACCTTCTCATGACACATCTGTGCTTAACACCGAGTGTGCCATGAGAAGATAGGAATTCCATTATGTTAACCCCCAGTACCTTCTCCCAGCACAGTTAACTTTGCAGTCAGATAGTTACTCCACTGTTGAAAATTAAGTTGAAAAAATAACTGAACTTTGTCAGTTACCTTGTCAGCTTAATTTTCAGCATTGAGTTACATGGTGTTAATATTTTTATTTTTTGGAGAAAATCGACTTGCAAATTACTCTCTACTTTCCTCTCCATAGTAAGCCAATTTTCTGTGTGTTTTGCTAACCATTTTTCATGCATTGCACATCGCAAAGCAAGTTACACTACATACAAGTTTTAGTTGCTAATTAGATTAGTGGGTTGATCCGTAGACCTTTTACAGCCATGGCCAGGGCCAGAGGGGAAGGATATGACAGAACTTTAACAAATTAGGCAAAAACAGACCATTTCAAAGACATGCGTCTGGAGTGTTTCCTGCCTGGGCCTCCGCTGAGAATGGGCTCTGTCCCAGTCGGACCTTCCCAGTAAACAAATGTTAAATAAAATAACTAAATAAAGAAATAAATTATGAAAGGTACATGCCTCCTAATTATGTCCCTGATTCAGGATGCATTATATTTGGAACAATCTATCATATTCCCACCTGTGCAGCATATGTAGCATTTGCAGGTCTTCATAATGCCATCCACCATTTATAATTCTCACATGCTGGACAGTCTTATTGAAGTCTTATAATATCAAATTGCTCAAAGCCTTGGTCATCACGTAAATGCAATATTACAATATTAAAAAAGCCAGCCAGCTAAATAAGAAAGCCTGTTAATCTGACCTTATATAAACTTTCTTTCATCTTTTCCTGGTTAGGGGTTGCCACAGCGGAAATCCGGTCCGCTATTGATTGGCAGTGGATTTTTACAATGTCGAGTTGGCAGTCCGATGCCCAACCATTAAAGAAGGCACACCCATTCATGCACGCACCTACTATCTGACCGTATATACAAGGCAGTATTGTTTTTCAATCCTATAGTCCTCTGGATGAAGCCTTGACTGAGTTATAACTGATTAGATTTAGTGGAACCCCTTTGTTTTACATCTTGCAATAGCGAGTTGGTGTTTAATAACATAACACTTTAGCGCAAGCAGGATTTTTCCTATGGCTGTTACTTTTTCTAGTGTCAGCATAGCACATTATAGAGTACTTAACTGGGTAAACAAATCAGATTAAACTGCATGTTTATTCATCTTTTTGTTGTATGTCTAGTTCTGTCATTCCAGTCCAGGAAGAGTCTCAACAATATTTGCCTGCATAATGGGATTGACATGCCTAAAAGAATTGAGTTTGAAATTGAGTTTGAAAAAAAAGTAAGCCCTGTTCATGACTTTTAATTTATAATCTGTCTTTGTTGCCTGGGGATGTGGAGGTGAATGACCTGATTTTCACTGTAAGGTGGAGGTGGGCAGCAGGCAAAATGTGAAGGTGTTTATAAATCAATATTAACTTTTTGAATTCCCATTTCTGGTTCTATTGCAGTCGCGTCTGTTGTAACATAATGAAATGCCATTAATCTTCTTTAATCATGGGTTCTAAAGTTGTTGGTTCAGGTTTGTATGTTGCTGTTTTAGCTGGGTTTTGTTGCTGTGTCTGCTACTGTTGTGTTCTTTTTGCAAGTGGGAGTCAGAAAATGCTGTTGAATGTAAAGATGAGAGCAGGCTGTTACTAGTGTAACATTCTACAGTGACTGATTGATGTGAGTGCAGTGCTGGGATTTAATGGCTGACATTGTGGCTCCTTATGTGAAAATCTTTAGTACCTTTTAACATTATTACATGTAGTAAAGAGGTTGTGTAGACTATTTGCTACAGTTCAGAGTCTATGAAGAGGTTTTTTTTTTGTAGCCTTCTTTGTACAATTTTTTATGTAAATCTCAACTTTGGTTTGGGAGTGCCAGTCTGGGCACTGATATAAGAAAATGCTTTAGGATAGACACTTGTACAGTCCTGTCATTGATCACCTTGAGCTCAGAGTAATGTTTTAACATGTAAAGGCCTCACTTCAGTAGGTGAGATCATTTGTGAACCAAACCTGGTATTATTAGTCTAGTGACTCTTCTGTTAGATGGTAGAGAAGTACTGTGTGATCCATAGCATTAGACATCTTCAGGTAGTCTACATTTATTACTGTTGCATAATACTCTTTGCTTGTTTATGTGGAAAAAGGGGATCCAGTATGTCTGCCTGGGATGACTTGATTGACAGGCCTTGATGCTTTGCAAGGTACCCCCTAACACCCTTTTGGAAAAGTCATCAAAAAAAGGATGTGGGCAAGATGGTACACACCACATACCTCAACCTGGACAAAGCTTTTGACACAATTCTCCTCTGAGACATAAATAAACTGGAACTACCCTATGTCACCTGCTGGATTGCCAACTGGCTCACAAATAGGAATCAGGAAATCAAATAGGACAAGTTACCTCCACAAAAAGAGACCAATCACCAGTGTTGTCCCCCAGGGTTCTGTGCTGTGACCTGTCCTGTTTGGCATCTACTTTTCTGAAGTAAAAGCCAATAGAAAAGGGCTCTGCCTACGTTTGCACATGACTGCAAGCTAGGAGCATTCACTGAATCTCCAAATGACTTAGCCATCTTGCAGGAAGGTTTCTCCCAAATAAATTGTGCCAAAATCATGGACTGAAACAAATGCCAAAAAATGCATTACTGTATCCTTTGAGAAGTCATCCACCCCCAGGAAAATGCCACATTGACAATACGCCTCTAAGAGTTGACCCAGGTGTTCAAGGTTGGGAACTTATGTGGACAGTGATCTAACTTTGACCCAGAATGTGCCATTGTTGTAAGAAAGTCCTTCTGTATTGCACAGCTTATAAAGAAAGGTATTGTCAGAGCCATAGCCGGAACTAAGCTACAAATCTGAAAGTGTCAGCTGGATATGTTACCTATGATATGCAAAAACATGTTTGGGTGAGAGCAATGGCTTAATGAGACATGTTATTACTGATTTTACACCAGCTGTAGCATTGATCAACCAGCTATTTTGGGCATTTTTTTTTTTTGGCTTTGTCACTTGTGTCTGATTCTAATCTGATTCTAATAAAAGGGATGGTTCAATGAGATAAAAGTTATTACTTTTGCACTAATTCTTTTATGGATCAACCAGATAGTTTAGATATTTGTGAATTTGTTTGTGATTTTAATCAGTTGATGGCTCAGTGAGATAAATGTTATAACTTGTACACTAATTCTGGCATGGAGCAACCATATATTTTATACAACATTTCTTCCTTTGCCAGTCATGTGTAAAATTTAGGTGAGAGGAAGGGCTCTGTAATATATAAGAAATATACAACTTTTACCTAATTACTGTGGTCTTTTTCTGACAGATGGTAATGACTCAGTCTTACATTACACCTGGACCAGGAATGTAATGAATGTTTGCTTAAAAGGTTATGTGCAGCAATTATCACCTTTGTATGAGCATGCAGAACCTTGCAGTAATGAAATGCAAGTCATTATCACATTAGTAGTTTACAATATGTGCAGTTATACTACAACACTGAGTCATTATCACTTGTCAGGTAAAACCATCAGCAGCTGCCACTGTTACTCACATTACTAAAAGTCCTTATTACCTTGCAAACACAGGTATGGGACACTGCAGATGCCCTGAAGTGCCACTGATAAGTGTCATATTTTGTTGTATAAGTCTGCTAGGGAACTTGTCAACACGCTGAGTAAAACCTCATTTTAAGATAGTAAAATAACTATCTGTATGCTGTAGGCATGTACAGATATCA